>NC_090744.1:556880-580987 GCF_036898095.1 Palaemon carinicauda
TTAGTTGGTATTGCTTTCATCCCAGAGAGAGAGAGAGAGAGAGAGAGAGAGAGAGAGAGAGAGAATGCTTTAAATTGTTATCAATAACATCTGAATGTTACTTTCAACAAGTATTAAGAGGCTTGAAGGTTGTTCTCTCTGGATAAACTCACAGAATATTACGAGAATGAAACTACTCCAAATAAATTATGAACATTATTGGTCTTTACAAAAAAATTGTACTACCTTTTCAAAACCATAAATACTCCCATACCCACACAAGAAAGAACGAGGAGAAGTGTGCCCATGTTAATCATCACCCTGTTTTGACAATTGATTACAATCTATCCAAGAAAATTAGCAGTGTGCGTTATCTCAAGAGCTTTGGCTTTCGTCCTGTTTGTTTATTTCAAAATCTTGTCTTCTCTGGAAATTCACGAATGGGTTCATGTATTACCGGCTCTATACCCAAGCGCTGGGCCTGTCAGGCCATTCCGCTAACAGATTGCTACTGGAGAAAACTTGGAAATTAAGATGTTGTACACAGCATGAGGGAAGAAATGAAATTGGGAAGGAAGTAAAAGAATATAAAGAAAGTGCTGAAAGCGGAAGAAGGAATGTACTAAGACCATCAGGCAATGTCTGCGGTGCGCAGCCTGTGACACACACACACACACACACACACACACAAGAGAACTATAATTGTTCTTATGGAAAAAGACAGGACAAAGAAAGTCGTAATTGAATTTCGTTAAGAATAAAAATACTAAGCGAGGCCCATTATGCATTGTTGCATGGGAATAACTTCTTATCATTATTACTAGCCAAGCTACAACCCTAGTTGAAAAGCAAGATGCTATAAGCCCAAGGGCTCCAACCGAGAGCAATAGCCCAGTGAGGAAAGGAAACAAGGAAATGAATAAACGATATAAGTAGTAATGAAAAATTAAAATGAAATATTTTTAAAAAATTAACATTAAAACAGATAATTCATATATGAATTATGTCAGCCTGTTAACCTACAGAAAAAAAAAGAGCCCAGACTTTATTACTTGTTTAAATAGACCAAACAGTTATTTTTCCCCGTTAAACATGAATAACACCCTGTAATGTTGCACCAAGAAAGATATATATATATATATATATATATATATATATATATATATATATATATATATATATATATATATATATATATATATATATATATGACTTCAAGTAGTTTAACACAAATGTGTGTTTGTACGATAATCATCTTTGTGGTGGCCGATATGGTAAAGTCCCTGACTGGTGAACGCCAAAGTGGAATTTTTGGGCTCAAGCCATGTCGTCCTGATGGAAGTTCCTATAGGGTAGCTTCCTAGGGTATATTACAACTACGGCGATATTCCCAGAGAATTTACCTTAAGGTACCAGAATTCTAACTCCTGGAGCGAGTATCCCTCGTGAAAGGGATATCGCGACATATCAGAGGACGTATTCTAGACACGTCACATGGCAATCTACGACCTGAACAGAGATTTCGTCTCGTAGGAGGTGATTGACGAGATACGAATTCGGGAAAGAAAAAGGGGAGCCGCTCCCCAAGGCTTCCCTATCCCCCGATTCGTATGCGTGCCTGGCGCCAATCCTGGCGCCATCTGTATTCCTTTTTGCGTAGCTTAACAACTCGGTGTTTTTTCCTGTTTTTCTCGCAAATCTTGGATTTATTCAGCTTTTCATGGCTTCTCCGTCTTCGTTGGCCTCGGATAAGTTGAGTATAGTGTCTGTTATGTATAAATGTAGGCTCTTGGTAAAATTTTGAGTGATTAATAGGATTAATCTTTGATACAAGAGCCGTAGCCTACCAGAGGTGTCCCTGGACACTGTCACTCGCTAGGTATAAATTAGTTAGTCAGAGTGACATTCCTGGTTGTTTTGCTTTAATAAATTTTAGCTATTTAGCTTTACATAGGATTTCCTTTCGTGCTTAGTATTTTTTGGCGAAGTATTCGCCATTCTGGCCTATGCTAGGCCATGTAGCCTAGTCGTTTGGTCCTAGTACTTCATGCATGATTTTGGTTTTTCCGAGTGTAATTAAAATTTTATTGAAGCTTTAGGCTATATTTTATACATTTAAGACTGTGTGGAATATTTCCAAGATTGTATACGTGTGAGTTTCGGTGAATTAGGTAATCGATTCTCTTGGTGCCTAGGCTAATTGCTTATGGAGCCTTAGTATACTTTATCATACTCCCCGGTTGCTTTCTTTTCTTCGGAGAAGGTATGCAATCCCTTTCCCTCTGTTTAAGCCTTGGGCTTATCCCCTAAGTGGTTTTTTTCCGAATTTATTTTCGATAAAACTATACTAGGGTGTTACTGTACATTCCTGTTCCAGTAAGTCTGGTTCAAAGAGGGACAGAACAACAGAGTTTTTAGTAGAGTTTTTAGTCTGAGTCCGTGTTGTCTGGCTTGGGGCAGAGTCTCCCTCGCTGACCTAACACTTACAAAGGGAGCTTAGCTCCCTTAGGTCACTACCGAAGGTTTCTGTAAGTTATGATTCCTTCTTTTGTGATCGACCAGACTAAGTCCTGTTGCTGTTCTCGGGGGAGGATAAGTTCTTCCCTTGGGAGTAGCAACGCCTTCCTTGCTTTGGTGCTCTGGAAGCTGGCAAGTATTGCTGGCCCTTTCCCTTAGATCTCCCTTAGGCTAAGACAAAGTTCTTGGCTGCGGGTGATCTGTCACTAAAGCAAGGTTGGCAGGACCCTCTTGTCCCTTCCCCCTCTATCTCCGTAATGGCCTAGCCATTACTGTACTGTACCTTGCCGGCCGGCAGAGCTGGCCGGCAGGGGTATTACTGTACTGTACGTCGTTCTACTTCTGGACCTAGTATAGGTTGGGATGTGGAATTGACTCAGCCCATTGCCGGCCGGCAGAGATGCTGGCCGGAAGGGTCTTATGTTTTCGAGTGCTGCCCGGACCTCTCTTGGTCCCTCATCCATGCCTGCCGGCAGAGCCGGACGGCATTGGTCAAGGAAGCTTGAATTAAGTTTCTCCCCTTCCTTATATGCACTCTTTCGGTTGCCGGGCTTGGGGGGTTGTGTACACTCTTATCCCGGCATCCATTCTATTTTCTTCTAGTGCTGTACCTGTCCCGGCTGCCGGCCTATGAGGCCGGCAGCCGGGCAGGTGTAGTCTTCTGGTTCTTTTGCTGCCGGCTGGCATCGGTCTTGTACCTTTGCCGGCCGGCTTATGTCAGTCCTTGTCTGCCGGTCACCAAGAGTGTGGCCGGCAGCTGGGTACTACCTTGTGTAGTTGCTGGCCGGCAGTCATTGCCGGCCAACACTGGCTGTTACCGGCCGGCAGCTGCTGCCGACCGGCACAGGCATTTGAACCAGAGTGCTGCCGCCATATAGCTGTTAAGTAGTATACTTTAAAGCTAGTTGTGGTGTGTGCCGGCCGGCAAAGGCAGGCCGGCACACATCCTCCTATACTGTACTAGTATTCTTCTGTATAGCATATACAGTAAGAAGAAAACTATAGTAAAGGTTTAGGTACAGCACTGTATCTTCTAACACTATTGTGTTTTCTTGCACAGCCCTTTGCTGTTGCCCTCAGATAGGAAGCAGAGTTCTTCCCTGTCTATTATCCAGGATTTTAAAATCATTGCCTAGGTGTGAGCTCCACCTGTTTCCTCTGGAAACCTTGCATTGGTTACTCTAGAAGAGATAAACCATTTTGATTTTATTATCTGGAAGGCTGTAACAATGGGTTGTGAGGGAAACACAAGTGTGTGTCTTTCCTTTATGAATTGTTATGCTATACTATGCATATCCAGTGATACATAGTTCACTTGATACTCATGGAAATTTCTTCTCTTTACAGGAGGACCCTCCGAAGTGCGGAAATGTTTTCTGCAATGTCCGCAGCAAGAACCTCTGCGGACATGAGTGTTGTAGGAGACACGCAGCATGCGCTGTCTCCAAGGATGATCTCCAGTATTGGGACCCTCAGGTATGTACTGTATGCACTAACCTGATTACTGAGGCTTTTGATTCCCCTAGAACGGCGGAATCAAGGGATATAGCAAGGGAAAAGCTTCGTACTTGGGTAAGGGGCTTCAAGAAGAACACCTCTGGCCCTTATCTTCCAAGTGAGAAGATGAGGGCGTATCTTTTTCCCCAGGCATCAGCTGAGGCAGTGATTCCCCAGCCTCAAGAGGAGATCCCTCAAGATCAAGTCCAGGTGGACGCGGAAGTCGCAGTTGCGATGCAAGACATCCAGTTGTATGACAGGATGTCTGACCTGGACGAACGTTTGGAAGAAGACCTCCTGGCAGAAGGTCAGGATCAAGTTCAAACCCCGGATGTCGTAGAGGATGAGGTCGACGAGGTGTCGGCTACTCCGGTTCAGATGCCGGAGCCTATCCCCTCAACATCAGCTGGTCTCCCAGTAGAACTGGGACAGGCCCTCTCTTCGATTGTTGGAATGATCCAACAAATGCAGAAGGAGAATCAGGAGAAGGCGGGCTGCAATGGAACTGCGTATGCAGTCCCTGGCAGAATCACATGGGCCCCAGAAAAGGCTCAATGTGAAAGACCTTCCCATATGCTCAGATGCTAACCCATGGAGGTATGCTGAGCACATGCCGATGACGACTGGAAAGATCGTCATCTCGGATAAGCTGGGTTCAGTTCCCCTAGAGGAGGTAGAATTCTGGCCCAGCAAGGCATCATATCCGGACTGCTATGTCCGGCTGAGAAAAGAACCAGCTTCAAGGGAGGAGACAGAGCCGAAGGAGGTCATTATTATGGACCACGCTAAGGCTCAAGCCCTACTTTCATCCTCGATGAAAGAGAGGGGCTTCTCTAATTCGAAGGTAGCTGCATTGAGCAAGAAGCTCCCTTCTTTTGTGTCCTCTCCTGATAGAGCCTTCCCCTTTTTACAGAAAGGGTTTGCGGCTGTCCTAAAGGCAGTCGAGGCCGGCAAGCCTTGCCCCTCCCTGGAGGAGTGTAAACCCTTGTCGCTGGCTCTGCCTATGGACCACAAAGACTGAAAGGATGTCCATCTGACATTCTCAGTGGGAAAGTTGGAGGCTGATATTGCCGGACGGCAATTCGGCGAGGACCTCCCCAAGCTGTCCGAATCTCTTTTACGAAGAGAGTTCGAGACAAAAGAAAGACTGGCTGCCTCAATGTCTCATCAGACTACTCTTGAGACAATGGCAAGTGACCCTAAGGTCCATGAAATGTTCATGGTAGTGGCTAAGTCTCACCTAGCCACAGTGACGAAGGACCTTTATGGCTTCATCAAGGCAAGGAGAGCTTGCAGGGAGTTCGTGTTCACCGGGGCTTCGGTGAGACACGAGCCAAGGAAGTTAATCTCCTCCAACATTTGGGGGAAAAGACCTTTTCCCTACCGATGTGGTCAAAGAGGTTGTTGATAAGGCCGCCGTGGAGAATAGAAACCTTCTCCAGAAGTGGGGCCTGGCTATCAAAAGAAAATCTTCCCCGGATGAGGGTCCTCAACCAAAGAGGAAGAATATGAGGACTAGGCTACCATCTCGGCCAGCCAAGCCTTATAGACAGCAACAGCAACTGCAATTGCCTTTGCCTCCAGTGCCCCAGATGGTGGCACAAACCCCGACTGCTTTTCAGTGGGTACCCCAGGCTGTGCCAGGTCAGTCAACCACATTCACCCCAACGTTCGAAGGACAGTCTTCTTCCTTTCGTGCAAAACCTAGAGGAGCAGCCAGAGGCTCGTCTAGGCGCCCCTCAAGGGGAAGGGGATTCAGAGGTGGTCGTGGTCAGGGAGGCAAGACCTCAGGACGGCAGTCCAAGTGAAATGATACCGGTAGGAGGGAGACTTCTGAAATTTCGGGATCGCTGGACCTTCGATCCCTGGGCCCAAAGCCTACTCAAGAATGGACTGGGTTGGAGCTGGTACAGCACTCCACCCCCATGCCTTCGGTTTTTCCAACACTCCACCCCCGTTTTGGAGGAGTACGTTCAAGAACTGTTGGAGAAAAATGTGATCCGAAAGGTGAAGTCCATCAAATTCCAAGGGAGGCTGTTTTGTGTTCCCAAGAAAGACTCGGAAAAGCTCAGAGTCATTCTGGACTTGTCACCACTCAACAAGTTCATAGTGAATTGCAAATTCAAGATGCTAACACTGCAACACATAAGGACCTTACTGCCCAAGAGGGCATACTCAGTCTCTATAGACTTGTCAGACGCCTATTGGCACATTCCAATCAGCCGTCGACTCTCCCCCTACCTAGGGTTCAGGCTACAACGGAGACTGTACGCCTTCAGAGCCATGCCATTCGGGCTAAACATAGCCCCAAGGATTTTCCCGAAGCTTGCGAGCGCAGCTCTCAAACAATTACGCCTAAAGGGAATTCAGGTAGTAGCCTACCTGGACGACTGGCTGGTGTGGGCAGCATCCGAGACCGAATGCTTGCAAGCTTCCAGTCAGGTGATCCAGTTCCTAGAGTACCTAGGCTTCAAGATCAACAGAAAAAAGTCTCGACTTTCTCCATCCCAAAAGTTCCAGTGGCTGGGAATCCACTGGGACCTTTTGTCACACAGTTTCTCCATCCCGACGAAGAAAAGGAAGGAGATAGCGGGCTCTGTCAAGAGACTTCTAGATTCCGAAAGGATATCAAGACGCGAACAGGAGAGGGTACTAGGCTCTCTCCAGTTTGCTTCAGTGACAGACCCAGTGCTAAGAGCACAGCTAAAGGATGCAACCGGAGTTTGGAGAAGGTATGCATCAAACGCGCGAAGAGACCTGAGAAGACCAGTGCCGCCTCGGCTACGTACTCTTCTCAGACCTTGGTCCCAAGCCAGACATCTAAAGAAGTCGGTTCTTCTTCAGCCACCTCCCCCGTCGATGACGATTCACTCAGACGCCTCAAAGGAGGGATGGGGAGGTCACTCTCATCGGAAAAAAGTCCAGGGGACTTGGTCCAAGCTATTCAGGACCTTTCATATAAACTTTCTAGAAGCTATGGCAGTGCTCCTTACCTTAAAGAAAGTCTCCCCGCGTCACTCGATCCACATAAGATTGGTGACGGACAGCGAGGTGGTTGTGAGATGCTTGAATCGACAAGGGTCGAGGTCACCACCTCTCAACCAAGTGATGTTAGCCATTTTCCGATTGGCGGAAAAGAAGAAGTGGTACCTGTCGGCAGTTCACCTTCAAGGAGTCCGCAATGTGACAGCGGACGCTCTATCCAGGTTCACACCGATAGAGTCGGAATGGTCCTTAGACGCAGGATCATTTTCCTTCATTCTGAATCAAGTCCCAGAACTGCAAATAGACCTCTTTGCGACGAAAGACAACAAGAAGTTGCCCCTGTACGTGTCCCCGTACGAGGACCCCTTAGCGGAAGCAGTGGACGCAATGTCCCTCGACTGGAACAGATGGTCCAGGATTTATCTGTTCCCTCCTCACAACCTTCTGTTGAGGGTCCTCAACAAACTGAGATCCTTCAAAGGGGTAGCGGCAATAGTGGCCCACAAGTGGGCGAACAGTATGTGGTTCCCCTTGGCGTTGGAACTACAGATGAAGTTCGTGCCGCTACCACATCCAGTTCTGACCCAGCGAGTCCAGAAGTCGACTGTCTGCGCTTCATTACAGAAAACCCAGACCCTGCAGCTCATGATTTTCTCGCCCTAGCGGTGAGAAAGCGTTCGGGATTTCGAAAGCCAGCATAGACTTCCTAGAGGAATATAAGTGCAAATCGACTAGAAGGCAATATGAGTCATCTTGGAGAAAATGGGTGGCCTTTGTAAAGGCAAAGAATCCGCAGGAGATCTCAACAGACTTCTGCTTATCTTTCTTCATCCACCTCCATGGCCAAGGGTTGGCAGCTAACACGATTTCAGTGTGTAAATCTGCTTTGATGAGACCCATTTTATTTGCCTTCCAGATCGACCTAGGTAACGAGATCTTCAATAAAGTTCCGAAAGCCTGCGCTAGGCTCAGACCTTCAGCACCTCCAAAGCCCATCTCATGGTCTTTAGACAAAGTTCTTCATTTCGCCTCCCTGTTGAGCAATGAAGAATGTGCGTTAAAGGATTTGACGCAAAAAGTTATTTTCCTATTTGCACTCGCGTCCGGGGCCAGGGTTAGTGAGATCGTAGCCCTCTCGAGAGAGGCAGGTCGTGTTCAGTTCCTGGATGGGGGGGAGCTGAACCTGTTTCCGGATCCTACGTTTCTCGCCAAGAATGAGTTACCCACCAACAGGTGGGGTCCCTGGAGAATCTGCCCTCTGAAAGAAGATGCATCTCTATGTCCAGTAGAATGCCTAAAGGTCTATCTTCGTAGAACTTCAGACTTCAAGGGTGGTCAACTATTCAGGGGAGAAACATCAGGCTCAAATTTATCTCTGAATCAACTCAGAGCGAAAATCACATATTTTATTCGCAGAGCGGATCCTGACAGTACACCCGCAGGTCATGATCCGAGGAAAGTTGCCTCATCCCTAAATTTCTTTAATTGTATGGATTTTGAACATCTCCGTTCATACACGGGCTGGAAGTCTTCCAGGGTGTTCTTTCGCCACTATGCGAAGCAAGTAGAGGAACTTAAGAGATCTGTGGTAGCAGTGGGTCGTGTAGTTAACCCTACTGTTTAACTCTGCGAGGAACAGTGGTCTTAATTGGGACGATTAAGTCCAGGGTGAGTGTGTAGGTACATACTGTACTACAAACTAAATGAGGGCACCAAGTGCCCATATAGACTGTTCCTTCTTTCAAAGGTGAACCTAGCATAAGTTCAGACATGTGTGCCAAGCGTTTCTAACGCTAATGTGATTGATTTGTAATACAGACTTTTTATGACTTGATACCTTGGTATCTTATTAAAGTGGTGTTTAATGGTTTTTCTTTCAGATAAACAAGTTCTGTTTACTATTATACTTATGCTTAAAGTTTTGGTTATCCTCTTTTATATAAATATATATATTTGTTGTTAACCTGTCTGTTTATTATCTGTCAATAAACTTGTTCTTGAGAACCTTGCGTCTCTTTCACCTGTGTCAAATTATTGGTATAATTGAGCATTTTAATTCTATGTATCTTATCTGGGATAATTCTGATAGAATTGTTCTGTTATGCAAGCTATGTTGCATTGGTTTATGTAAGTCCCCTAATGGGAGGACTCCGTCCCATAAAGGGACGAGGGCGGTTTTATTAGTTTCCTCCTATGCGGATATAAACCTTTGTCCAATACAAGTATTGTGCGGATTACTGGTCAATATATTGACGCAGTGGTTCTATACAAACTATGCTTTACTTAATATAGGGCGAGACCACTATATTAGCTTGCCTGGTATTCATACATAGATATATGTACTCTTCGAGACTTTCCAGAGTCTAGTAGGACTCTTCCCTGTAGGGGGCAGGAAGCTCTAACATAGTTTATAGTTAGTTGAAAAGATGTATAACGGTAACATCTTAGGTCTCTAGGTCTAGTCGACCGGGAATAAATACCTCCGGGGAGTACGGCACGTTCTGAGAATCCACAGATACAGTAATGCTCTGGTACACTTCCATCAGGACGACATGGCTTGAGCCCAAAAAACGGATTTTGAGCGAAGCGAAAAATCTATTTTTGGGTGAGATAGCCATGTCGTCCTGATGGACCCGCCCTTGCCTTTCTAAGAAAGGGCTGTAGGACCCCTCCCTACATACAGTATCTGTAGCACCTCGTGTACGCTACAAGGAATACAGATGGCGCCAGGATTGGCGCCAGGCACGCATACGAATCGAGGGATAGGGAAGCCTTGGGAGCGGCTCCCCTTTTTCTTTCCCGAATTCGTATCTCGTCAATCACCTCCTACGAGACGAAATCTCTGTTCAGGTCGTAGATTGCTATGTGACGTGTCTAGAATACGTCCTCTGATATGTCGCGATATCCCTTTCACGAGGGATACTCGCTCCAGGAGTTAGAATTCTGGTACCTTAAGGTAAATTCTCTGGGAATATCGCCGTAGTTGTAATATACCCTAGGAAGCTACCCTATAGGAACTTCCATCAGGACGACATGGCTATCTCACCCAAAAATAGATTTTCCGCTTCGCTCAAAATCCGTTTAGTATTCAAGCAAACTTGTGAGGTAAGGATGGGAGGTTGCCTGGCCCTCCTTGGTCCTAGCTTGGGTGTGAGGGACCTTGGGCGCTATCTTATGTACATATGGTCAGTCTCGAGGCCCTAGAGGCTGACCATATATACAATGCCCTAGAGTCTAGGGCATTGTACTGCTTGATAGGGCAATGTCACTGTCCCTTGCCTCTGCCATTCATGGGCGGGCTTTAAACCATTAAGATGCTATCAGAGATACTCGTTCAACATCAGTGTGTCTTTCCCCCTTCTTGATAACTGCCAAATGGTCTGACAACGACAGCCAAACCTTATAAATGATGTACGTTCATATCCCCATATTAATTTATAAGCTCCAATGACGTTGCCTTCAATTTAAAAATAAAATCAAATATCTTTGCAACAAACCTTTGCAGTTTTGATTTATTGATATTTAGAGCTAATTCTAATACACAAAAAAGAAAAAAAAAACAGTAAACATTTTGACCCTTGGTAACAATAGATGAACAAAAATCGCATACGACAAATACCCAAAAGTGCAGAAATATTGAAATAAAGTTATTTGTGAAGAAAGAATGGGTTAAACTCATTAGAAAATCCATTCATTTTATGATGGCCGAATACCTAATGCCTTGAAAGCCAGGTAGTAAACATGATCAATATAAAAAACATCTATAACCAGAAGAGACTTAAACCTTTCTGGAGTCTTGCAAGTAGCAACACAGGCAATGGATAAACCAAGATAACCCTACGAAGTGTAATGTGATGACCAAAAATAATCTAGTTTAATTTGCAATATTAAGAATGGGTTTTAAGACCTAGAATTTCAACAAAATATGCTGGTTTCAATAGGTTTTATTATTCTCAAAGAGAGAGAGAGAGAGAGAGAGAGAGAGAGAGAGAGAGAGAGATAAATTTATATTTCTGATAAGGAAACGAACCCTTTCCCCGGTGTTATTTTTCAATTAATCTCGTTACTCGGCATGCATTCATAACCCCCCCCCCCCCCCCCCCAGATATAAGACCAGCCTCATCAGGCCTCACATCTTACAGACCATTTCTCACTTAGAATGGAAAGCCACCTTTGCAGAAATCGCGAGTATCTCCCAGGTTCAAAAGACACTCGAACAAGGACATCGAAAGGAGATAAGGACTAGATAACTGTCCTTAAATACAAACAGTACTGATATTTACGCGTCCAATGAATCATTATATTTACCGTCTGGCCCTCTAATGGAAGCTATATAAAAATATGCTTAAGCTTTAAACTTTTTGCTTTCTTGCTACCACTACGTAGGTTACCTTACTTAGGCTCAAGACTTGATCTGGTTACGTATAAAAGTAAGTTTCGATTCGACAATTATCATCGGTATGCAGATAATACACATCAACTTTTGTAATATCCTCATCTATACTATGAAAACCTATTTCAATATGTTGATACATTTAACCTACTTTAGATTAAAAAAATACAATTTTGTACATTTGAAAATAATTTTCTAGTCCTATTTACAGAATAAATTCAATTTTTCTTTGTATAATCACTTCATTCATCGAGTTGTTACCTCCCTCTCTCTCTCTCTCTCTCTCTCTCTCTCTCTCTCTCTAGACATACATACATACATACATACATACATACATACATACATACATATATATATATATATATATCTCCATATATCTATCTATCTATCTATCTATCTATCTATATATATATATATATATATATATAACGATATCAACAGCAAATGCAGCAGTTTCGTGTACAGTGCAGAACAAAGGTCTCAGCCATATCTTTAATCATGTCTCGGGTTTAGCCATTTTCATCACGACGTTGGCCACTGCACATTGGCAATGGTGGGGAGACTTTAGTCTGATAGGTCACAGCAAACCAACCTAGTACGGGTGTCCCTGACCAGCACAGCCTTGCTGATCATGGTGAGACGTAAACTCTTCCACCAAATTACGGTATTTGTACACAAGAGAGGGTTAAAAACGATAGAGGAACCTAAAATGCAGCTCCATTAAAATAAAGGTTTTTTTTTTTTTGACGAAGAAGAAGAAGAAGAGAGGATAGAGGGATGTATGGAATTAACCTAGAGCTGGGACTTGGACACACTGAGAAGTATGTGAAGGAATACTGTACAGTAACTTGATCAACTTTACACAGGGAATGCTTAAGAATACATTTTACCCATTAGAAAATACCCTGCATTGTATCAAGTGTGGATTACCGTATTATTATTATTATTATTATTATTATTATTATTATTATTATTATTAGCTAAGTTACAACCCAATTTGGAAAAGCAGGTTGCTATAAGCCCAAGGGCTCCAAGAGGGAAAAATAGTCAGGCGAGGAAATAATAGAGAAATAAATAAACGATGTAAGATTGAACAATTAAAATAAAACATTTTAAAAACATTAACAACATTAAAATACCAGGTAAAAAAAAAATATTCACTTTGAGCTAACAGTAATCCCATAATAACTAAAGCATTGAACTCAAAACATTTCACAAGTCAGGAGAGAGAGAGAGAGAGAGAGAGAGAGAGAATCATCGTAACTCGAGGCATCTAAACTAACATCAGGCCTGGGAGGCTAATAAGAGCGGCAATGCATACACCAAAATAACGCAGCGTTGAGAACTTCGAAGATTTAAGACAGTTGAATTTAAAAGTCAATTAATGCCCTCAATAGCTTTTAATCGTTACCCTATATAAAAAAATACATTGCCAATAAAAAAAAATTGCAAAGTATGATGAAGTTGAATTTCATTCTACGTTTTGATTTCATTAGAAAAATGTATGAATTTGGAGTTTCAGTGACAAAGGTAGAAGGATTAAATCAAGTGCATCTACCAAAGACCACAGGGACAGTGCAATGATCTGTAACTAATGCCTACAGTACAGATTCGAAAAAAACGATGTCGAAAGGAGAGAGAGAGAGAGAGAGAGAGAGAGAGAGAGAGAGAGCGAGAGAGAGAGAGAGAGAGAGAGTTGTATCGGACCGTAACCTAAAATCAAGCACAACGCATTTTCCTAAAAGAATCTAACGCATACCTACCATCTATATGACAAAGCTTGTCTTACTTTCGCAGGTCCCCCTGAATAAGACAGACGTCGTATACAAATACATGTGCCCTGTAAATTAATGTCGAGCAGCCAACCTTGCCAACACGATAAACAGACTGTACCAACAGATATATGAGCTTCACCCACAGATGACATTGAATGAATCACACCGGGAATCTAGAAGAGAAATCCAAGCATAGCAAGCTCAAGAGCAATAACTATTGAAACTTTCAGTAATACCGCCCTACTGTAAAACGTGAGAGTAATGGGTAAGAATAAAATGAACAATGCCCTACTTTTTAGTACCTAATGAAACGAGTTCAAACATATTACAATAAAAAAAGAGAGAAATGTTTCTAAATTCAAATGCAACCGATGCCTCAATAACTTTATTCTACTTCGCTGCCAAAGTCTACCAATCTTTTCATTTTTTAGTACTCTTAATAAAGGTTACAATACAGAGAATTCAATATTTACACGAGAAAAACAAATTGTAAAATATTAAATCAGTTATTAAAGAACCAAACCATTAAATGTACAGCACTTCCTCTGTGCATCTATGCCCATGAATCACTTTTTTGCATCACTAAATAGTCTGTGTTGGACAACATGCTAATGTGAAATGATTACTCCTCCTCATTCGGTGCCCATTGACACATCAAACATGGCTAAGGACAACGTTGTTAACTCTGGTCATTTCAAAGTTTTTATGAATGTAATTAAAAACGTGTAGATGAATTAATCAAAATAATAATAATAATAATAATAATAATAATAATAATAATAAACACTAATAATAAAAATAATTATAATAATATTGAAAACAACAGTAATGATAATTCCATAACTATATTGTATCACAAAATCTCTATCCAAATTTGACTTTCATTGTACCTGGGCACTGACTGACTACATTAATCCAAGGCAAATGACGCTGTAATGATCCACGGGAAATAGAACGCAATAGCAAGCTGCATGACCATAAATCATTCCACAGAGAGAGAGAGAGAGAGAGAGAGAGAGAGAGAGAGAGAGAGAGAGAGAGAGAGAGAGAGAGAGAGAGGGGTATTCGCGTATTAAAAAGCATATTTTTTTGCGTAATTCAAATTCAAATAAGTTAATGGCAATTACAAGTTTATCGATGCAGCATAGAAAGATGAGACTAATAGCTTTTTGACACTTTGTTAGTAATACCACCATATTTTACTGCATTATACAGTAACATGTGCTAGAAATGGATTAAGCACAGACGAAAAGAATACCATAAGAGAGAAGAAATCTTACTAATTAAATGTAATCGATGCTGCTATAACTTTGTTGCACGTCACGGCCAAATCGATTCCAATCTTTACTTTTATATATAGCAACTTAGTAACCCAAACCCCATTGTACCTGGGTACTTACTGACTACATTAATGCAAGGCAAATGGTCGTAGTAATAATAAAACGTGCTAACAAGTTGCAGGGGCACGAGAGAGAGAGAGAGAGAGAGAGAGAGAGAGAGAGAGAGAGAGAGAGAGATTTTTTCTGCCACCTCCCCCCATTGCTAATTATACCTAGGAATGCGCAATATTACAGTAAAATGCATTTAAACCCTCTCAGGTATAAGACCAGCCCAATCAGGTCTCATGTACTAAGGACCATTTTCTATTTGTCAACATGGAAAGCCATCCTTGCAGAAATCGTGAGGATCACCCAGGTTCAACAGGTATTCGAGCAACGGCGTGGAAGGGAGAGATGTTATAACCATGGATATTTGGCACAACTGTTGTATCGAACCGTGACCAGGAAGCCAGCACAACACACTTCACTAAAAGAATCGAATGCATAACTGCCATGTAAAATAACCAGCTTGCCTCACTTGTGCTGGACACCTTGAATTAAATAAACATCGTATACCAATACAAATGCTAAAATACAGGAATATCTGTATCCATCTCGGTATGATAATGAAGTCCCTCTTGAAGAGGTCATCGTCTTCTTTTGTCCTGGGAGGAACAATAAAATATCAAGCCATTCAAATCCACGGCCAGCATATCATTGACAATTAAAACTATAATAGATAACATTTCTTAATAACAGGCGCTTTTGATTCTTGAAAGTAAATATGATTTGCCAGAGAGATCTTGTTTAAAGCAACCCAGTTGTGGAATGATCTTCCTAATCAGGTAGTTGAATCGATTGAACTTCAAAAGTTCAAACTTGCAGAAAATGTTTTTATGTTGTTACTGTTTTTATATATAGAAGTTTTATTCCAGCTGTTACCAAGTTGTGGAATGATCTTCCTAATCGGGTTGTTGAATCAGTAGAACTTCAAAAGTTCAAAGTTGGATCAAATGCTATTTTGTTGACCAGGCGGACACGAGTCTTTTTATAGTTTATTTATGACATATTTGTTTTTGATGATGTTAATAGTTTATATATGACATGTCTGTTTTGACGTTGTTACTTATTTTAGAATGATTTATTGTTAATTTGTTCTCTTCATTTATTTATTTCCTTATTTCCTTTCCTCACTGGGCTATTTTTCCCTGTTGGACCCCCTGGGCTTATAGCATCTTGCTTTTCCAACTAGGGTTGTAGCTTTGATAGTAATAATAATAATAATAATAATATATATATGTATATGTGTATAAGTGTATATATATACAATTATATATATACATATATACAATTATATATATATATACATATATACAAATATATATTATATATATTATATATATATATATATTATATATATATATATATATTTATATATATATATATATACACACAAGTTTTCACGTCTGGAGTTTAGCCAGTTTCATCACGACGATGGCCAATACAGATTGGTGATGTTCGGAGATTTTTGTGTGATCGCTCACAGCAAACCAACCTCGTATGGGTGGCCCTGACTGGTAAGCTTTGCACATCATTGCGATACACAAAAGACTTTCACTATGTTAAGCTATCCCCACTCACACTAATATTTCATCAATAAATCTAAACTAAAACCTTATACTTAGCCTCGAGATTTGATCTGTTTACGTCAAAAATTGGAAAAGTTTCAATTCATCCATTTCTAGCTGCTATGCATTGCATTAAATTGGGTACTGAACACACAATAGCTCTAGCTATATCCTCACCTATACTGATAAAGCCTATTCCACCATATTGATACTTTAAACCTTTCAATTTCAACCTAAATTATTAATCAAAAAAGTTTTACATTGGATCAAATTTTCAAGTCTTACTCACGTCATTTTTCCTTTATATAATATAAATAAATAAATATATATATATATATATTATATATATATATATATATATATATAAATACATTATACTTATATATATATATATATATATATATATATATATATATATAAATACATTATACTTATATATATATATATATATATATATATATATATATATTTATATACAGATATAAATATACACACATACACATACATACAGTATGCACACATACTGTATTTAAACATAAGGGGTTTATATAATATAAGCAAGTATTGCTTAAGATAATCATAAGGCTAATGCTAATGACATTTAAATTCGTTAAGACTAATATAATAAAGTAATTTCGATCTAAATATCCATTAGTTTTTCAGTAAATTTCGAAAAAACCCGTTAAACAAAAGCGTTTATAATGTCCTTCCAACCACACAGAGAGGAGAGAGAGAGAGAGAGAGAGAGAGAGAGAGAGAGAGAGAGAGAGAGAGGAGAGAGAGAGAGAGAGGAGAAATAAGTTTCAGAAACCATTTTTGGTCGATAAAATTCTTAATTAAATTGCCAAAAGGACTCTTGTAGTAATAAACCCGTTTATTAGAGACAAATAGAAGATTTACTTGGGGGGGGGGGATAAATAATAACAATAATAACAACAACAATAATAATAATAATAATAATTAATAATAATAATATTGTATTAGTGGATTCATATTATTATTATTATTATTATTATTATTATTGTTTATTATTATTATTATTATTATTATTATTATTACTTGGTAAGCTACAACCTTAGCTGGAAAGCAGAATGCTGTGAGACCAGGGTCGCGCACAAGGAAAATAGCCAGTGACAAAAGGAAACCAGGAAAAATGAAATATTTTCAAGAATAGAAATATTAAAATAAATATTTCCTATATAAACTATAAAAACTTTAACAAAAGGAAGACAAATAAGATAGATTAGTGTGCCCGAGCGTACCCTCAAGCAAGAGAACTCTAACTTATTTCGAGGGCAACTGATGATTTCTTAGCAAATATTTATGTAACTATCAGGAGAAAATACAAGTAGATTTCCTATACGTTTATATAGAAGGGGGATTGTGTGCGCATTAATGATTCACGTATATACAGGAGCCCGTTTCTCTAACATGCAAGACAAACTATAAAATACCTTATTATTATTATTATTATTATTATTATTATTATTGTTACTTGCTAAGCTACAACCTTAGTAGGAAAAGCAGGCTATGCTCTAAGCCCAGGGGCTCCAACAGGGAAAGTAACCCAGTGAGGAAAGGAAACAAGGGAAAATAGAATAGTTCAAGAACAGTAACGACAATAAAATGAATATTTAAAAACTTTACCAAAATAGGATAAAAAGAAATTTAGATAGAACAGTGTGCCCGATGTGTACCCTCAAGCAAGAGAACTCTAACCCAAGACAGCGAAGACCATGGTACAGAAGTTATGGCACTACCCAAGACTAGAGAACAAAAGTTTGATTTTAGTGTGTCCTTGTGTTAAACTGACCTAGTTATTATATTCGATACAGCAAACTATACAAGAAATACAGTTTATACAAGAAACCTATCTAAATAATCATAAAGAACAAAATGAAAACTAATAAGCTAAATATATAGATATAAGACCCTGCAAGAAAACCACATTTGACGCAAAGTATTATTTCCGGTACAGAAAATGTTTCCATTGTTTGTACATATTTGTAAGAGAGACCAAGGAGCCATTGAACCGAACACTTGTAATGTCCAGTAAATGATAGGAAGGATCAAAATGGTTCAAAATGAAGAGTTCAAAGGAATCATTTCATTGGTAAAACTTATGTAAGACCCGTATTACTGAGAGAGAGGAGAGAGAGAGAGAGAGAGAGGGAGAGAGAGAGAGAGAGGAGAGAGAGAGAGAGAGAGATTTGATAATTTCCTACAATAAATGCTTCAAAATCCTTCGATTTTCCGGGTATCAAAATCAGAACTAATCCGTAATTATGTATTGTAAAATGTATGCATGAACTGAAGTACTCATCATAAAGTATTTTGCTATTGGCATACCAAATAATTTCTACAAATTATATCTCGGTGACAGGTAGCAGAATAAAATGGAAATACTAAGATACGCTATACTAAAGAACTGCGTGAAAATATTTTGGCCTGTTATTATTATTATTATTATTATTATTATTATTATTATTATTATTATTATTATTATTTTCATCAAGGTCTATTATCGTTATCGTTATTATTGTTATTACTTATTATTATTATTATTATTATCATTATTATTATTATTATTGCCTAAGCTACAACCCTAGTTGGAAAAGCAGAATGCCTACTACAAGCCCAGCCCCTCTTTTCTAGCCAGCACTCAAAAAGGTCCACATTGACTAAGACAAACAACTGAAGTTTCATCCATTCAATTCTTCGATTAGGGAAAAGCTTCACATATTGGTGTGACTTTAAATCACTTTGAAGTGCTTTCAAAAAACTGGATTAGACTATCGTTGAAAAATATAACGAAGGAAAAGGCTTAGTATTTTGCTCTCTAAAATCTTCTGGCTAAATACTGATGCCGCCAGTTAATTAAAAAGTCAGGCCTCCTTCATCATGAGGCTCAATACTACACAGTATTCTAGAAGTTTTATTCCAGCTGTGACCAAGTTGTGGAAGGATCTTCCTAATCTTAGGGTAGTTGAATCAGTAGAACTTCAAAAGTTCAAAGTTGTAGCAAATGTTTTTTTATGTTGAACCAGGCTGACATGAGTCTTTTTATAGTTATATATAAATTATTGTTTAATGCTGTTAATGTTTTTTTAAATATTCTATTTTAATTTTTCTTTACTTATATTGTTTATTTCCTTGTTTCCTTTCCTCACCGGGCTATTTTTCCCTGTTGAAGCCTTTGGGCTAATAATATCTTGCTTTCCCCAACCAAGGTTGTAGCTAGGCTAATAATAACAATAATAATAATAATATGAAAGCCTGGGATGAAAATACTGTACCTACAATGAGTCAATCAATTATTAAGTATTGTCAACTAGAGGGGCACTCGTAGAGAGCAGACCTCCGCCACGGCAGCTTATTTCTCGACCTTTTGCTTGATTTTGACCCGACCTTAGCATGTATTAATTGGCATGGATTTTCATACATTCCAAATATGAACCAATTTTGAATTCTCTGTGTCTCTGTGACAACGATGTTCAAACTTTTGGCTGATTACGTGAATTGATCCTTTTGCTTGACCGTGACCTCGACCTCTGACCTTCAAAAAATTTTATAATTTCCAACTTTTCACATAACAGCTAATCCCTTTAATTTTCATTACTCTACGAATAAAATTGTGGCATAAAGCTGTTCACAAACAAACACCAAACTGGGGGCAGTACGTAGCTTCGTTCTAACTTCGTTGTAGGAGATATAATAATGTAAATATTTACCTAATTATGACCGTACGGGAGTAAACCAGTACCTATTCCACTACATAGAGAGAGAGAGAGGAGAGAGAGAGAGAGAGAGAGAGAGACGAGAGAGGAGAGAGAATGAGAGAGAGAGAGGAGAGAGAGAGAGATTGGTGTCAAAGCTCAAGTTTAATAATACTTACGATGTTAGGAAGCTAAAATATCAACCAGTATCTGACCAGATGGAATTTAGATTTTTGGGGTAAAAGGAATAAGGCTTTTTAAGCCATGTGCTTTGTGAAGACACCGCAAAATACTTCAGTTTGACCCAGTGGTCAAAACCTAGAATGAAAATAAAAAAAAAACCACACACAAGTAGAATGTCACAGAGACTTCAAAACATGGTTCATATTCGGTGTATGAAAAATCCACGGCCCAATTAATACATGTTAAGGTCAAAGGTCAAGGTCGAGCAAACGGTCAAGAAATATGCTGCCGCGGGGCGGAGGTTCTACACACATATATTTTAGTAATGGGACCAAATTATATGACTCGTAATTAAATTTTATCCACCAAACATGCAAAACCATAAGATTCTTTTATGGCAAAAATGATAGGTTGAGACACTAAACCTAATTAGTCAAACTGATTCCTAAAGAGTTATCCTCAATAAATTAAGGAGATGAAATATATAAATCTTATTGATAAAAAGAAGTTATAAATTAAAACCTATGATAAATAAATATTCAAATTTTATCTATTTAAAACTACGCTTCTTAAAACATCAAAATACTAAAAACACAAAACTTCTGAATCAGAGTTTTCTATCCAAAATATAAATGTGTGTTTTAAAAACAGGACATTCATAAAAAGATTTATGTTTCATGGTTAAAATAGTGCCACACTCGCACTTGGGGACAGTTTCTTGAAGTGCACACATTGAAAAACCACAGGGCAATTTTGTTTGCCCAATACGAAATCCTGGTAGAGTCTATGAGGAATTCCCAACCCTCAACAATATATTATTATTATTATTTGCTAAGTTACAACCCTAGTTGGAAAAGCAAGATGCTATAAGCCCAGGAGCTCCAACAGGGAAAATATCTCAGTGAGGAAAGGAAACCGAAAAAAAAAAATCAATATTTTAGGAGAGCACATTAAAATAAATACCTCCTACATAAACTATAAAAACTATACCAAAACAAGAGGAAGAGAATTAAGAGTAGGATAGTGTGCCCGAGTGTACCCTCAAGCAAGAGATCTCTAACGCAAGGCAGTTTAAGACCATGGTACAGAGGCTATGGCACTACCCAAGATTAGAGAACAATGGTTTGATTTTGGCGTATCCTCCTACTAGATGCATTAGAAACTCGACCCGTACTACACCAACATATAAAATTGTACGTATTTTAGTTACCTGGTAAAGATAGAACAAAAACGTCACAACCGTAAATTCAGGCTATAATTACGAAGCTCATCTTGCATGGCTTCAAAAAAGCTACAAATATAAAACTATAAAGACGAGAATATAAAAGAGGGGCCCTGATATAATAGAAACTAGAAATTATATTTCTGTACAGCTGCAATTTCTCTATAGACAAGAATCAACAAATGGACAAAGACAGTCCTCGTAAGTATCGAGAAGGACACTAATACGGACCTACATTAAATATGAGAGAGAGAGAGAGAGATGAGAGAGAGGAGAGAGAGGAGATGAGACGAGAGAGAGAGAGAGAGAGAGAGAGTGAGTGTGTGTGTACTAGATGATAACCCGGCGCTGATACCAGCTGGCCATTCTAATACTGCAGCACGAAAATAAGAAAAAAAAATTTAAAAACCCATAATAAAGCTTTTCACTGCTGGTATGATTAAAAACTAATCGTTATCATATCCTTAAACAATTTCAAAACAATCACATATCCTGATCGACACTAGATTATAGTGAAATTCGTAAATTCTAGCTAACAAAAAAAAAATCTTAATAAATAATCATGACTTCTTCAAAGGCTCTACAGCCCGCATACAACTCCCAAGTGGGAGGAAAAGCGTAAAGATGTGCTCCAGGGAACAAAAAATTGACAGAAATAGCAAGAAAACTATGCAAACGAACCATCTAAGCCCAAGCAAATACATTTTGTTTTTATGCTAACCTGAAGGACCTCAAAATCTCTTTCAACTGCGAGGCTAAATGGCCTTAGAAGCCTTTGTTGAAAGCTGCTTTCTGCTGTCGCCTAAACGGAAGTTCTAGAAGGCCAATAACAACAGGAAATTTATCTTTGTAATTATGAGACAATACGAGAGTTTTCTATAATGTAGTCAAGTTGCAAACCAAAACCATGGAAAATACTAAAGGAATACAATTCCAAATTCTCGCCATTGACAAATTCTAGATGCCATGTCGGAACATTTCCCTCCATTTACCGACCACAAATTATAATACTTTATTACCCGTATAGAATCTGATCAGAGAGAGAGAGAGAGAGAGATGGAGAGGAGAGAGAGAGAGAGAGAGGAGAGAGAGAGAGAGAGGAGAGAGAGAGAGAGAGAGAGAATCACGTATCAAAATACATCGGTTGATTGTTTCTTAAGAATCGATTCACTCCGAAGGGATAATGATATTGCTGGAACCTCATGACCTGATAAAAACAGCACAAGGAGTTCTTTTTACTAGGAAGGGTAATAAATAGCGATCAATATAAAAAGCACTATAAACTAGAACATGGAAATATGAGACCTGTGTCTGATGATAACCTCTTAAAAAAAGACAGTCCTAATATAGCTGATATTGTTCAATAGAAAAGAACGAAGCATCACCAAGATGGCCGAGTGAATGTTCACAAATTGATAAGAAGAGAGACATGGATGAAGACCTACATCACATTGGAAAACGGTGTTAAAAAAGAAAGTCATACTATATTGCTATGAGAGAGAGAGAGAGAGAGAACACGGTCCTATAGCATCCTGACACACCCCCAGGAACTCCCTTTGTGGGTCCATTTTCTCATTACGCCTTTACTTTCCTCTGTCCCCGGAAAAAAAATCTCTTCCCCATTATAGGTCAAATTGAGGGCAAAATGAAAGAGGGCAATCACAAAATTCTAATTTCAGATTTCTCTCTTCTCCTCTCTCTCTCTCTCTCTCTCTCTCTCTCTCTCTCTCTCTCTCTCTCTCTCTCTCTCTCCTCTCTCTCTCTCTCTCTCTCAAAAGTAGTAGCCTACCATTTAGGATAAGTTCTGAAATCCTATAATTTTAAATAAAACATAACAAAGAAAAATCCTTGAGACTTGAAATATTTAACCCTGCACTATTGACCGATTGTAAGCAGCAACATGGAAAATATGATAAATTCTATTGGAAAAAAGAAATGCTACAATTTTTACAATTTCTTACTGGCTTCAGCCCCGGATAAGAAAAAGGGTCTGAGCTGAACAAGTTCCCTACTTTACGAGAGACAAAAGCCACTACACTTTAACAGTTGAAAAATACCACAAGAATTGTTATCATTATTAATACTTGCTAAGCTACAATCCAAGTTGGAAAAGCAAGATGCTATACGCCCAAGGGTTCCAACAGGGAAAATATCCCATTGAGGAAAGGAAACAAGGAAAAATAAAATATTTTAAGAAGATCAACAACATTAAAATAAATATTTCCTATTTAAAATATAAAAACTTGGAACAAAACCAGAGGAAGAGAAATTAGATAGCAAATTGTGCCTGAGTGTACCCTCGAGCAAGAGAACTCTAATCCAAGAGAGTGGAAGAAGAGACCATGGTACTACAGAGGCTATGGCACTCACATACCCAAGACCATTTCTTACCGTATCCAAAATGGATGAAATGCACTTGCATTGATACGCCAGATCAACTCTCTCATTGAGCATAACGAAGATGTAAAATGATCTTAATCTACTTGGATTAATAAAATGGGTGAGAAACGATACTAAGATAAAATGATGTGGAATATCTCAGAAGAGGAATGTTGGAAATTGGATTTTCATTTCTTAGTCTTTTTTTTCCCCCTTACTTGGAACCTGTCCATTCTACTCGCCTTAAGACATACAATAAAGAAATACATTGTTTACCGACAATGAAGTCAACTTTCAATAATAAATTTGACAGAAAAAAAAAAAAAACTGCGGCAACAAGAAGAAAGTTTTACGTAATTTGGTTACCTGATAACTTCACAACTAAATGATAAGGCTACAATTATGAAGTATACCTTGCAATGCTTAAAAGAATACTTTTAACTTGAGGGGCACTCAGTAGAGCGCAGACCTCTGCTACCGCAGCTTATTTCTCGACCTTCTTATAACCTTAACC
>NC_090744.1:586487-593987 GCF_036898095.1 Palaemon carinicauda
TGGATCCAGTGACAGGAGCACACACACAGGCAATTGAGCGATCGTAGTTGGACGCTAAAACGATGATTCTGAAGAGATTAATGCGAGGTGTTGGTCGTCAGCTGTTCCAGTCTCATCTTTATTTTTGCTGGAACATGATGAGAAAAAATTCCAATGATCTATTTGTGTCTTTCTTAGAAGATGTACGAAGTGTGTACCGCTAGGATAAATGTATGGAAATATATGATAACATGTTTATTTTTTACCTTTATTCCTTTTTTTAATGTAATTAGAAATCAAATTATCTATTTAAGTCATTTCTAAGATATGTTTAAATGAAGTGTTTATTGCTTAAAACAAATGTATGAAATGTGTTTTATCTATGAGGGACGAATAATTTAGCAGTAGACCGATAACATGTTTATTTTTACCTTTATTCTTTTTTTTTTAATGTAATTAGAAATCCAATTATCTATTTAAGTCATTTCTAAGATATGTTTAAATTAAGTGTTTATTGTTTTGTATCGCTAAAATAAATATGGAAATATATGATAACATGTTTATTTTTACCTTTAATTATTTTTTTTTTCAATGTAATTAAAATTCCAATTATCATTTTAAGACATTTCAAAAATATGTTTAAATTGAGTGTTTATTGCTTAAACAAATGTATGAAATGTGTTTTATCTATGAGGGGACGAATAATTCCAGCGGTAGACCTCACGCTATAATGCTAACGGGAGGTAGATCTCACGCTATAGTAGCACCCAAGTATCGCCCATCTCAATCTTTGACTCTTATTGGGATGGAAACTGGCCTTTATATGAAGTCCTTTTCTATCTAATCATAGACATTTTCGAATCTGGCTGAGATCTCACTTCATCCGAATCAACAGCTTGAAACTATCTCTTGGCTACAGAGGACCTTACATCACAGGAATCTCTCAATATAGGCCCCCCAGCCAGGTTGAGGCGAGGGCCCTCTTACAAGTCTTGGGCTTATCTTTGGGTGCCGATTTCTCATGTCGAGATCTCTTCTTGGTTACGTGTTCAGGTGCTTCACACAAACGGGGATGCCAGGAAAGGGAGGGCAGGTTGGATGAGAAGGGGTAGGGGGGGGGGGGTGTCAGAATGCAATGACCTCCGTACAGGCAGAGGGAAGAAGAGAAATGCAACGGAGGGTAGAAAATGGAAGGAACGAAGGAAGGAAGGAAGGAAGAGGGGATCCAGAAAAAGATGTGAGTTCGGAAACAGACAAAAGGAATGGATGTCTTATTAAAGAAATAAAACAAACAAGAGGAAAATAGGCACAACCAAGAAAATAATGTCAAAGAAAACTGCATTAAAAAGTCATAGGTGCAGGAAGTAACACTAGAGCTTAACGGATTTAAGATGATAGGTCGACAGATAGCAAATTTTAGAAATGTAATGGCGAGAGTAAAATGAGGAAATCTCTCTCTCTCTCTCTCTCCTCCTCTATATATATATATATATAGATACATAAATATATATATATATATATATATATATATATATATATATATATATATATATATATATTATATAGATACATAAATATATATATATATTATATAAATAAATATATGTATATATATATATATATATATATATGTATATATATATATATATATATATATATATTATATAATATATATATTATATATATATATATATATATATATATATATATATATATATATATATATATAATATATATATATATATATATATATATATATATATTTATATATAATATATATATATAGAGAGAGAGAGAGAGAGAGAGAGAGAGAGAGGAGAGAGAGAGAGAGAGAGAGAGATAGATAGGGCCAATATTATTATTATTATTATTATTATTATTATTATTATTATTATTATTATTATTATTATTATTATTATTACTTGCTAAGCTACAAGCCTAGTTGGAAAAAGCAGGATGCTATAAGCACAAGGGCTCCAACAGGGGAAAATAGCCCAGTGAGGAAAGGAAATAAAGAAGAACTACAAGTAGTTTAAGAAAAAATAACATCAAAACAAGTCTTTCATATATAAACTATAAAAAACTTGAAAATAACAAGAGGATAAAAACTTCAAAATAACAAGAGGAAGAGAAACAAGATAGAATGGTGTGCCCGAGTGTACCCTCAAGCAAGAGAACTCTAACCCAAGACAGTGGAAAACCATGGTACAGAGGCTATGGCACTATCCAAGACTAGAGAACAATGGTTTGATTTTCGAGTGTCCTTCTCTTTGAAGAGTTACTTACCATAGATAAAGAGTCTCTTCTACCCCTTACCAAGAAGAAAGTAGCCACTGAATAATATATGCACACGAGGAGAGAGCACAGTATGGATAGCAATGGGAATTAAATAGAAACATAATATCATTAAGGCATTGAATACAGGGGCGTAGAAAAGGTATCAATAAGGGAGAACAGACAAAAGACAGTAAATTAACTGAAAGAAGTCATTCCTTGATGCATTCACTTGAGAAGAAACGCAATAAACAGAGGAACAGGGACTCTAAAAACAACAAAGGCAGAACAAAAGACATACTGGGAGGAGAGAGGAGAGGAGAAAGAGAGGAGAGAGAGAGAGAGAGAGAGAGAGAGAGAGAGAGAGAGAGAGAGAGAGAGAGAGAGAGAGAGAGAGGGAGAAAGAGAGAGAGAGAGAGGAGGGGGGGGGGAGAGATTGTCGACTCTAGCATAGTAAAAACGTGTTAAATTGATTGTTTGCCGATTACTTTAATACAGGGCATTGAAATATGATAAAAACACGTTATATTTGTAGTTGTAAAATTGAACATAACCTTAAACGAAGACTAAATGTACTTAGCTTTTTTCATATTTTTCAAACACCAAAAGTTTCTCAAGATCGGAAGTGTCTTGGAGTTACTTTACATATATATATATATATATATATATATATATATATATATATATATATATATATATATATATATATATATATATATATATATATATATATATATATATATATATATATATATATATATATATATATAAATTTTTTTTACTAGCCGATAGCTACAAAGGAGATAGGAGAAATTAATAAAGTTAGCAAGAAACTTCTTAACGAATGTTATCATTCCGTTGTAGATAAGCAAAGGGAAAATAGAATCTTTGGGGCTGTGATAAACGTGGGGAATTGTGATGGAAGAATAACATCTAACAATACTGTGCTTTCTTTTCCAAGTCATTGCCATCAACCTGCTATTCTCAGAAATAAAGCCCTTAAAGTTGAGAACAAAATACAAGTTATTGCCAGCATTACAAAATTTATTCCCTCGACTATGAATCCACAACGCTACAACAAATGTATCACTAGATGTATGTGACATTTTACTAGAGAAAGAGTTAACTAATGGCACAATTAAACGATAAAGGAATGCAATTAATAAGAGATGCAGATTTGACTAATCAGGTTGTTAGACGAAAGTGAGGACATTCGCATTTGCCCAATATGTAATCCTGCTAGAAATTTAGAAACCTATTCAATAAAGTTGTGTGATGGAACGTTTTATGATTCCTTTCCTTTTGGGAAGTAATCGCTGCATTACCTTACTGCATGGCAAGGAGCTGCATTATCTTCCTTACCGGCAAGGAGCAGCATTACCTTCCTTACCGGCAAGGAGCAGCATTACCTTCCTTACCGGCAAGGAGCAGCATTACCTTTCTTACTGACAAGGAGCAGCATTACCTTTCTTACCGACAAGGAGCAGCGTTACCTTCCTTACCGACAAGGAGCAGCGTTACCTTCCTTACCGGCAAGGAGCGGCGTTACCCTCCTTACCGGCAAGGAGCGGCGTTACCTTCCTTACCGACAAGGAGCAGCGTTACCTTCCTTACCGGCAAGGAGCAGCGTTACCTTCCTTACCGGCAAGGAGCAGCGTTACCTTCCTTACCAGCATGGAGCAGCGTTACATTCCTTACCGGTAAGGGGCAGCGTTACATTCCTTACCGGTAAGGAGAAGTGTTACCTTCCTTACCGGTGAGGAGCAGCATTATCTTCCTTACCGGCAAGAAGCAGCATTACCTTCCTTACCGGCAAGAAGCAGCATTACCTTCCTTACCGGCAAGAAGCAGCATTACCTTCCTTACCGGTAAGGAGCAGCGTTACCTTCCTTGCTGACATGGAGCTGCGTTACCTTCCTTACTGACAAGGAGCTGCGTTACCTTCCTTACCGACAAGGAGCAGCGTTACCTTCCTTACCGGCAAGGAGCTGCGTTACCTTCCTTACCAGCAAGGAGCAGCGTTACCTTCCTTACCGGTAAGGAGCAGCGTTACCTTCTTTACTGGCAAGGAGCTGCGTTACCTTCCTTACCGGCAAGGAGCGGCGTTACCTTCCCTACCGGTAAGGAGCTGCGTTACCTTCCTTACCGGCAAGGAGCAGCGTTACCTTCCTTACCGGCAAGGAGCAGCGTTACCTTCCTTACCGGCAAGGAGCAGCGTTACCTTCCTTACCGGCAAGGAGCAGCGTTACCTTCCTTACATGTAAGGAGCAGCGTTACCTTCCTTACCGGCAAGCAGCAGCGTTACCTTCCTTACCGGCAAGCAGCAGCGTTACCTTCCTTACCGGTAAGCAGTAGCGTTACCTTCCTTACCGGTAAGCAGTAGCGTTACCTTCCTTACCGGCAAGGAGCAGCGTTACCTTCCTTACCGGTAAGCAGCAGCGTTACCTTCCTTACTGGTAAGCAGCAGCGTTACCTTCCTTACTGGTAAGCAGCAGCGTTACCTTCCTTACCGGTAAACAGCAGCGTTACCTTCCTTACCGGTAAGGAGCTGCGTTACCCTCCTTACCGACAAGGAGCAGCGTTACCATCCTTACCGACAAGGAGCAACGTTACCTTCCTTACCGGCAAGGAGCAGCGTTACCTTCCTTACCGGCAAGGAGCAGCGTTACCTTCCTTACCGGCATGGAGCAGCGTTACATTCCTTACTGGTAAGGGGCAGCGTTACATTCCTTACTGGTAAGGGGCAGCGTTACATTCCTTACCGGTAAGGAGAAGTGTTACCTTCCTTACTGGTGAGGAGCAGCATTATCTTCCTTACCGGCAAGAAGCAGCGTTACCTTCCTTACCGGTAAGGAGCAGCGTTACCTTCCTTGCTGACATGGAGCTGCGTTACTTTCCTTACTGACAAGGAGCTGCGTTACCTTCCTTACCGACAAGGAGCAGCGTTACCTTCCTTACCGGCAAGGAGCTGCGTTACCTTCCTTACCGGCAAGGAACAGCGTTACCTTCCTTACCGGCAAGGAGCAGCGTTACCTTCCTTACCGGTAAGGAGCAGCGTTACCTTCTTCACTGGCAAGGAGCTGCGTTACCTTCCTTACCGGCAAGGAGCGGCGTTACCTTCCTTACCGGTAAGGAGCTGCGTTACCTTCCTTACCGGCAAGGAGCAGCGTTACCTTCCTTACCCGGCAAGGAGCAGCGTTACCTTCCTTACCGGCAAGGAGCAGCGTTACCTTCCTTACCGGTAAGGAGCAGCGTTACCTTCCTTACCGGTAAGGAGCAGCGTTACCTTCCTTACCGGCAAGCAGCAGCGTTACCTTCCTTACCGGCAAGCAGCAGCGTTACCTTCCTTACCGGTAAGCAGTAGCGTTACCTTCCTTACCGGTAAGCAGTAGCGTTACCTTCCTTACCGGCAAGGAGCAGCATTACCTTCCTTACTGGCAAGGAGCAGCGTTACCTTCCTTACCGGCAAGCAGCAGCGTTACCTTCCTTACCGGCAAGCAGCAGCGTTACCTTCCTTACCGGTAAGCAGCAGCGTTACCTTCCTTACCGGCAAGCAGCAGCGTTACCTTCCTTACCGGTAAACAGCAGCGTTACCTTCCTTACCGGTAAGGAGCTGCGTTACCCTCCTTACCGACAAGGAGCAGCGTTACCTTCCTTACCGACAAGGAGCAGCGTTACCTTCCTTACCGGTAAGCAGCAGCGTTACCTTCCTTACCGGTAAGCAGCAGCGTTACCTTCCTTACCGGCAAGGAGCAGCGTTACCTTCCTTACCGGCAAGGAGCAGCGTTACCTTCCTTACCGGCAAGGAGCAGCGTTACCTTCCTTACCGGCAAGGAGCAGCGTTACCTTCCTTACCGGTAAGCACCAGCGTTACCTACCTTACCGGTAAGCACCAGCGTTACCTTCCTTACCGTAAGGAGCTGCGTTACCCTCCTTACCGACAAGGAGCAGCGTTACCTTCCTTACCGGCAAGGAGCAGCGTTACCTTCCTTACTGGCAAGGAGCTGCGTTACCATCCTTACCGGCAATAAGCAGCGTTACATTCCTTACCGGTAAGGAGCAGCGTTACCTTCCTTACCGGTAAAGAGAAGCGTTACCTTCCTTACCGGTAAGGAGCAGCGTTACCTTCCTTACTGGTAAGGAGCAGCGTTACCTTCCTTACTGACAAGGAGCTGCGTTACCTTCCTTACTGACAAGGAGCAGCGTTACCTTCCTTACCGACAAGGAGCAGCATTACCTTCCTTACCGACAAGGAGCAACGTTACCTTCCTTACCGGTAAGGAGCAGCGTTACCTACCTTACCGGCAAGGAGCTGCGTTACCTTCCTTACCGGCAAGGAGCAGCCTTACCTTCCTTTAAGGTAAGGAGCAGCGTTACCTTCTTTACTGGCAAGGAGCTGCGTTACCTTCCTTACCGGCAAGGAGCGGCGTTACCTTCCTTACCGGTAAGGAGCAGCGTTACCTTCCTTACCGGTAAGGAGCAGCGTTACCTTCCTTACCGGCAAGCAGCAGCGTAACCTTTCTTACCGGTACGGAGCAGCGATACCTTCCTTACCGGCAAGGAGCAGCGTTACCTTCCTTACCGGCAAGGAGCAGCGTTACCTTCCTTACCGGCAAGGAGCAGCGTTACCTTCCTTACCGGTAAGGAGCAGCGTTACCTTCCTTACCGGTAAGGAGCAGCGTTACCTTCCTTACCGGTAAGGAGCTGCGTTACCTTCCTTACCGGCAAGGAGCGGCGTTACCTTCCTTACCGGCAAGGAGCGGCGTTACCTTCCTTACCGGCAAGGAGCGGCGTTACCTTCCTTACCGGCAAGCAGCGGCGTTACCTTCCTTACCGGCAAGCAGCAGCGTTACCTTTCTTACCGGTAGGGAGCAGCGTTACCTTCTTTATTGGCAAGGAGCTGCGTTACCTTCCTTACCGGCAAGGAGCTGGTTACCTTCCTTACCGGCAAGAAGCAGCGTTACCCTCCTTACCGGCAAGAAGCAGCGTTACCTTCCTTACCAGTAAGGAGCAGAGTTACCTTCCTCACCAGCAAGGAGCAGCATTACCTTCCTTACCAGCAAGGAGCAGCGTTACCTTCCTTACCGGCAAGGAGCAGCGTTACCTTCCTTACCGGTAAAGAGCAGCGTTACCTTTTTTACCTTTAAAGAGCAGCGTTACCTTCCTTACCGGCAAGGAGCTGCGTTACCTTCTTTACCGGCAAGGAGCAGCGTTACCTTCCTTACCGGTAAGGAGCTGCATTACCTT
>NC_090744.1:598987-613987 GCF_036898095.1 Palaemon carinicauda
TATGATACTGTCATCAGAGTTAATTTCGGAATGGATTGATTCATTCCCCATCTCTGCTTACCTCTCTGACGCCATGGAAAATTTGTACTTGGGCCAAATCTGCAATGCAACAGCACAGACAAAACACAAAGAGGAAGGTGAAAAAAGGCAGAAGCTTAATGCTGATGACCGTGGGAGAGTTGCTGCAGAGCTGGCAAAGCACTCCCACCCAGAGAGAGAGTAGTTTGAAAGTTTAAGAAACTATAATCAAGCCGTTAAAACGAGAACATGAAATAACCTACTCAGATAAAACGACTTCGACATGACTAGACTCTGAACTTTTCGCAGAATAACGAAACAGACTTCAATATATTTAGCTGTTATAAACACTTTTATTGTGGCTAGCGGGAGTTGCCCTCTATGTAGTTATGCAGCATGAAAGGAATGAATTAGAGAGAGAGAGAGAGAGAGAGAGAGAGAGAGAGAGAGGAGAGAGAGAGAGAGAGAGAGAGAGAGAGAGAGAAAGTCAAAGCAACTCAAAAACAAAAATAAGATCAGCTGATATATAGCCTAACTGTCGTAGTTCCTACAGTGAGCCACAGAAGACATAGTGTATGTATCTCAACCTGTCTTACGAATAACTTATCAATAATGACAAATTAACAAAAAGAATTGAATAGTGTTCAGTTATAGTCGAGTAAACTGAATGAATGAAATCTTGAACCAAAGAACTGAACCAATCTCCCTCGAATTATATAATCTCGTAAAAGCCTAACTCGAGGGGCACCCAGTAGAGCGCAGACCTCCTTTTGATCGACCCTGACTCTGACCTTTGACATTGACCTTCCAAAATAATAATAATTTTCAGCTTTTTACATAACAGCTAATAACTAAGTTTCATTACTCCATGATTAACATTGTGGCCAGGAAGCTGTTCATAAACAAACGCACACACAAACGGGCGAAAACATAACCTCCTTCCAACTTCGTTGACGGTGGTCTTGCCTGTTAATATCAACGAAGTCTAATTTAAAATTATCTTGAATTGTTCAAATGTCATTCATTTCTAACATTAATCAGAACTTTGTTTAAAATCTAAGTTGTATTTTTGGTCATTTTGATTTGATTATATATAAATCAAGTCGAACGTAGAGAAGGGATAGTAACCACACGACGTTGGAGAGAGAGAGAGAGAGAGAGAGAGAGAGAGAGAGAGAGAGAGGAGAGAGAGAGAGAGAGAGAGAGAGAGAGAGAGAGAGAGCATCATGAACAATAATTCCTAATACCAAATATATGATATACACAAGAGAACCGTGATTTCTTCAATTTTTTAACAACTGACTACTGATTTATATTGGTGCTAACATTAAAAGAACAAAAAATCATTTCATATGATATATTAAGATTTACAAATATAGAATATTTAAATATACTCAACATTAAATTGTTTTAAAAACCCATTTCGTTATTGACCGAGTGTGTTATTCAAAAACAGACTCTGAGAAAAGATGCCATTATTGCTTAAGTACATTGCTTTGAAATATACTCTTACCTTTATATACCGTTGGATTGTGAATCTAGATTCTAGATTGCAAATGGTGAAAGGGGGTGCTTGGGCCAAGAAGGTTAGGAACCCCTGATCTAGACTATATTTCCTGTCGCTTGGACTCTGTCTAGCCATTCACCAGCGCTCTCTATGAAATGCAAATAGTCTGGAAAAATTGAAAAATATATATTAGGATGAGTACGAAACTGATAACATGTAGAATTTCCCATTGAATAATAACCCATTTATTATAAGGAGGGGCGACTTTTGATAGACTTGGCAGTTGTAACTGAGTACACAAAATGATGATTCAACTCTCCGCTATTAAAGTTTGTATATGAGAAACCTTACGGATCCTAGATCATGTAGAAACATTTTGTGTGGTGTGGGACCACACCAGCACACCAAACCAAGTAGGTTAAGTATTTAAGTGGGAAAACACTATTCGTTTGTAAGTACACTTATCAACCTGAGATTCTCCTTAATGAATATGTCTTCAGTACTCTTATTAAACAAATAAATTGATACATGTATAAATGAGAGAGAGAGAGAGAGAGAGAGAGAGAGAGAGAGAGAGAGAGAGAGAGAGAGAGAGAGAGAGAGAGAGAGAGAGAGAGAGAGAGAGAGAGAGAGAGAGAGAGTATGGGTTATGCGGTCTTTCGACTGGCCAGACAGTAGTACATTGGATCCTTCTCTCTGGCTACGGTTCATTTTCCATTTGCCTAAACACAAACACACACACATACACACACCGAATAGTCTGGCATATTCTTTAAATATTGTCCTCTGCCCCATATACCTTACAACACTGAGATTACCAAACAATTCTTCTTACTGCACTGTAATTGTTCAGTGACTACTTTCCTCTTGGTAAGGGTAGAAGAGACACTTTAGCTATGATAAGCAGCTTTTCTAGGAGAAGGGCACTCCAAAATCAAACCATTGTTCTCAAGTCTTGGGTAGTGCCATAACCTCTGTACCATGGTCTTCCATTGTCTTGGGTTAGAGTTCTCTTGATTGAGGGTACACTCGGGCACACAATTCTGTCTTAATTCTTTTCCTCTTGTTTTGTTATAGTATTTATAGTTTGTATAGGAGATATTTATTTTAATGTTGATGCTCTTAAAATATTTTATTTTTCTTCGTTTCCTTTCCTCACTGAGCTATTTTCCCTGTTGGAGCCCATGGGCTTATAGCATCCGGCTTTTCCAACTAGGGTTGTAGCTTAGCAAGTAATAATAATAATAATAATAATAATAATAATAATAATAATAATAATAATACATTGTCAGTGATCCCAACGCATTCTCTACTTAAGGTTGGTAATGAATTGGGATTTGGTGAATGTGACTGTACAACGGGCAATAAGACCAAGTCAAGAAGCTTCTATACCACTTAATAACATAAAACAAAGGACGGAAATCTGTGGAAGTCTGGCTGTGAAGCAAATGACAGGGGGTCCTATAGACGAGGGGGACTTTTTTCATATAAACCTTGAAACAGAAATCATGTTATTTGCTTGGAAGGAAAAGTGGTGTGGCACAATTCAAGTTCATAAAATGAAGAACAACTCGTAACGTATATAAAGAATAAGGATATCACCAAACAGTCTAATATTACCCCTAAGTGAAAGATATTAGCAAGTTTCAGTACAGAATAAAATTGATAATATGTTCGCTTATTCTAGTTTATTGAAATAAAGGGTATGAAAAGACACTTCAAGACCTTAATATTTTCCTCAGAGAGAGAGAGAGAGAGAGAGAGAGAGAGAGAGAGAGAGAGAGAGAGAGAGAGAGAGAGAGAGAGAGAGAGAGAGAGAGAGAGAGAGAGAGAAATTGCCATTGACCTTCGGTTGTGTCTGACGACACAGCTCACTTATTTCCTAACTTATTTCTCTACAAATATACGTAACTTATTTCAACACCACAAGAGACTAAATATTAAGCTTATTCCACGAAAAGAGAATGATAAAGTTCATATTTCACTTTATTTGAATTACAAAAGTTTAAAATACGCAATTTTTTTTCAGCGTGAACACTTGCAAAGCAAATGCGTAAAAATTTCGAGCCAATCATAAATCAAGATCTTGAAAAGCGACTGCAGCTTGCACCAGATGACTATGGTTAGTTTCAAGTCTTAAAGATTAAAGCACGATTAAGACTCCATCTTAACCAACAGAGTTTTAAAGAATACCAAAATATTGTTGACCTAAAGTTTAATATTTCCTTTGATAAATCATCTTTTAAAATTAGATAAGTCAACATACTCCCCACCCAGGTAACATACACAAATCCCTCACTCGAATCCTATGGGGGATTTGCCATAAAATCCTGGGGGATTTTCCACAAAATCCTGGGGGATTTTCCACAAAATCCTATGGGAGTTTACCACAAAATCCTGGCGATTTACCACAAAATCATAAAGGATTTATCCCCGAATCCCGTGGGTGGATTGACCCCCAAAAGCCTGAGGGAAGATTTGCACAAAATTCCTTGGGGATTTATCACAATCTGGTGGCGATTTAACCATATGAAGAATTTGAATCCGAATCTTTAGGACTTAACTCCGAATCCTTGAGGGGATTTAACAACGATTCCTGGGAGATTTAGCCATGAATCCTCGGGGATTTATCAACGATTTCTGGCGGGTTTAACCACGAATTATGGGGATTTAACTACATATTCTGGGGGATTTACCCACGAATCCTAAGGGAATTTAACTAGGAATCCTTAGGGTTTTAACCACAAGTTTTGGGGATTTTACCACGAATCCTATGGAGTTTTAACCATAAAACCTGGAAGATTTAACAACGAATTCTTCGGGGATTTAATCACGAATCTTGAGGATATTTATCCACGAATTCTAGGGATTTAACCACAAATTCTGGAGGGATTTAACCACGAAATCTGGAGTGATTCAACCACAAATTCTGAAGGGATTTAACCATAAATTCTGGAGGGATTTAACCACGAAATCTGGAGTGATTTAACAACAAATTCTGGAGTGATTTAACCACAAATTCTGAAGGGATTTAACCATAAATTCTGGAGGGATTTAACCACGAAATCTGGAGTGATTTAACCACAAATTCTGAAGGAATTTAACCACGAAATCTGGAGTGATTTAACCACAAAATCTGGAGTGATTTAACCACAAATTCTGAAGGGATTTAACCATAAATTCTGGAGGGATTCAACCACGAGATCTGGAGTGATTTAACCACAAATTCTGAAGGGATTTAACCATAAATTCTGGAGGGATTTAACCACGAAATCTGGAGTGATTTAACCACAAATTCTGAAGGGATTTAACCATAAATTCTGGAGGGATTTAACCATGAACCTTATGGAGATTTAACCACGAATCCTAAGGATATTTAACCACGAATCCTTGGAGATTTAATTCCGACTCTTAAGGTAAGATTATTTACACGTTAAAAAGAATAATATTGCCAAAACCCTTCTTTGACATCACGAAATTTAACAACTTAAAGTATCTGTTTACAAGACCAGGCTCTCCATATACTGCTGAATTATTCAAAGCTATTGTTCTCTTCTATTACTTTTCCATAATTCAAAACAATCCGACACATGGGAAATACGTTAGTTATATAAAGAACTATAAAACTTTAAGAAATAAAAAACTAGCCGTGTTTCCTCACTAAACAAGTAACAAGTAAACGACCTGGAACTGACATCGTCAACATAGTCAACCAAAGAGAAGTTCGTGAAACCAATGTACACTTGATATATTTGTTTAGAATATATACTAAATTAAAAATAGAGTTATTAATTAAACGTGTCCGTAAAATATACAATTCACAAATAATGAGAGTTTTGAGTAATTGTGAAAATTTGAGGAAACCAAATGATTTGCAGGATTTGGCAGTCAATGAAGAGAGAGTGGCGTCTTGTAAACAAACATGAAGGTTAACAATGTCTTTTCCGAATGAAGACAAGATGTTTTAGGAAAACAAATCGAGATTGTTGTAAAAACAGCTAAAATTGCCTTGAAGACATTTTTTAAACAAACAGTCATTTCTTAAAAGGAAATTAATGTTTTTACGATGGATATAAAATAACGATGAAATGGTAACAATACAGAGATTTCGAGATTTTCAAATTATTCTAAAATCACAAATAGACCTAAATGTTCAACAATTAATCTAAACGAATTATTATGTTATCAATTACAGCTATAAATTAATTACACGTAATTAATTACACCATTTAGCATATTGTTTAATAATGACTTAATTATATCAATAGATTACACCCATAAAATTGAATGCCACCAGTATTAGTCGAAATTACATAAATTTAACTTAATTACAGCAGGAATAATTAACTACATCGTTTACAAGTCACTAATTAATGATAAAGTATAAAAAAAAAATACATCAGTAATAAATAAATCAAATACAGAAATAATAGATCAGTTCGCTGTATTGAATAATTAAATAAATCAGTAATTTAAAAAATGACATCAGTAATATATAGGCACTATAAGAATTGGAAGACCCAGGCCTACATGGCTTAGGACTATAAGCCGCGAAGTAGATGATGAGTGGAGAAGTATTGAATTAAAAGCTCATGATAGAGACGAATGACAAAATCTAACCGAGGCCCTTAGCGTCAATAGGCGTAGGAGGAGATGATGATGATGATGATGATGAGTATATATATCAAATACACGAGAAATAGACCAGTTCGCTGTATTGATCAATTAACTATGTCCGATTAATTATTATAATTAGCATTAATCAGCACAGAGCGTAAAATGAATTAAAAAAGGCAAAACCAAAGTAATGAATAACTTCAACTCTGACCAACATTATGCGTGGATAAAAAAGTCTAGATTTCTTTAACCACTTGGTCCAACCATCAACTCTCACCTGTCAGTCACACCTTAATGACAGATACTCAATCCCTCGACCCATAATATATATGAAGCTAATTAAATGTACATATTATTGTGTTTATGACCTCATAAAATAGGTTACGATGTTTCAATGACTTTACACAGACATATAATGGAAGCAATCCTTTCTGGGTGGGAATACCTTAACGTGGTGAAAGGGTTTGCGTGTCGCCATGGTCAGTAAAGCTGTACTAGTCAGGGACACACATACTCGATTGGTTTGCTCTGAGCGAAGACTAAAATCTCCTACCATTAATGAGCACTGGCCAGCATGATGATGAAAAATGGCCAGACCCCAGACATGAATAAAAACATGTCTGAAGCCTTTGTCCGCTGTGGATTAGAAACAGCTGCATTTGTTTTATATATATATATATATATATATATATATATATATATATATATATATATATATATATATATATATATATATATATATATATATATATATATATATATATACATACATATATATATATATATATATATATATATACATACATACATATATATATATATATATATATATACATACATATATATACATATATATATATACATACATATATATATATATATATATATATATATATATATATATATATATATATATATATATATATATATATATATATATATATATATATATATATATATATATATATATATATATATATATATGTAACAAATGCAGCTGTTTCTAATTCACAGCCGGACAAAGGCTTCAGACATGTTTTTAATTATGTCTAAGGTTTGGCCAATTTTCGTCATATCTTTGCATTTTATTCAAACCAACGTCTTCTTATTAACAAATAAAATGGCTAATTTTTCTATAGATTTGAAAATTACGATGTATAATCCTACCAATTAATGTATAAATAAATTTAGAATAAATTTCTAGTACCAACACTCAACTGACCTTTACACCTCCAGGGCTCGCAGGGAAATGCTCTGAAAACCATAGTATTTTCCCTCAGCCAATCATAGGGCTTCAACAGAAGCCCTTTGTAAGCCAGTCTCTCATTGGCTTAAAATTTCGTTCTTTGGCTAAGATGCTTAAAAGCTGTTCTCTTATTGGCTGGAGTCTTCCAGTCAATTTTGAATTCAGATGATGTTTTTAAAACGAAATTATATCATAGCCAGTGACATATTCAGTAATATATTTGGCAATGATTAATACCAAATTTATTTAAATCAATATGCCAAATTTGAAATTGAATAAAAGCAAAATTTATTATAATAAACCGTAGAATTGAAGAATTGAAAGGCCTTGGCAAACAACCACACAAGGTGGTTGGTTCTTCCAAAGACAGGTTATGTATCTTGCATACAGAAAGTCACTGACTGTAATCAATCTATGTAATAACTTCAGTATTTTTGAGCCAACGAATTTAAAATATGTAACAGAATTAATATATTTATGGTACAGTTCATGATGATACACAAACTATTTCACAACGTTAAGGGATCTTCCCTCAAAATGGATATATATATATATATATATATATATATATATATATATATATATATATATATATATATATATATATATATATATATATATATATATATATATATATATATATATATATATATACACGTGTCTTCAGTTAAGATTCACAGAACAAAGGTGAGAAACCAACAGTATCGAAAGACATCTATGAATTTAAACTAAAGTGACACAAAGCACCGGGACCTAGGAGGCCAATCAGCGCTCACGTGCAACAGGAGGAAATCTCTGCACTTGCAATGCAACAACAACAACAACATTCAGACAAACTGAACAACAGATCCCAATTGGAGGAGGAATAGAAGAAGATGGAAATCGGCGCTAAGATGCAACTCTGGCAAAGTCTACAATTGCAATACGACGCTGAAAGAGAGAGAGAGAGAGAGAGAGAGAGAGAGAGAGAGAGAGAGAGAGAGAGAGAGAGAGAGAGAGAGAGAGAGAGAGAGAGATAATATTTGATGTCATTCGAAAATCAGAGTGTTGGTGGCCTTCATTGACCTATTTGAAATATTTAAGTTGCTAATTACTTTGACACTTTACTGCTCTAATAATATCAAGTTCTCTTGCTTGAGGGTACACTTGGGCACACTACTCTATCTAATTTCTCTTCCTCTTGTTTGGTTAAAGTTTTTATAGTTTATATGGGAGATATTTGTTTTAATGCTGTTACTCTTCTTAAGATAATATATTTTTCCTTGTTTCCTTTCCTCACTGGGCTATTTTCCCTGTTGTAACACCTTGATTTATAACATCCTGCTTTTCCAACTAGGGTTGTAGCTTAGCAAGAAGTAATAATAATATTCTACGATTAAAATTACGGCAAGAAAGCTGTTCACAAACACACACACACAAAAAGGGGGTAAAACATAACCTTCCAACTTCGTTGGCGGAGGTAATAAAGGTGTAAACAAACAAACGAATATTATGGAGAAATACATAAAATAACAGACAAGGAATAACAAAACTGACTCAGTAGTATTCCCACTGACCCAGACGAATGTGACAGAAGTCGGGAGTAAAGTAGATGGTGTCAGAGAATCCTGGGAAATGAAATCAAGAAAAAGTGACAGGGCTGGATTGACCATTAAGCACGTGTCTAATTAGGGCATCAGGAGATGGGGTCACCATACATTGAGGCTGACTTAGATTTGCAGAAAGACTGAAGCAAAATCTATTTGCTGACAAAAGGAATTAAAGCGTTTGGAAACTCATGACTAAAACTAGTGTTCACATTGGCACCACTTCGTATCACTTCATGTGTTGACGCTGTTAATTAAAATGCTACATTTGACTCCATTCACAGCCTGTTCTAGCAAGCCAGTTGAAACTTAGTTGCTTCCTATGCTGTTAAGGTGAGCTATATTACTACCCAGTGCGTCCTGCTACTATCATCCTATAGTGTTCTGGCCTAAGGCATGAGGTCCTTTCATGGATTATTGGTCTTCCGTAGTTCTCTATTCATGGTCACCTCTTTTAGATCTTGGTACCTTCTGCTTCCCTCCCTCCCTCCCTTCAGATCTTGTGGTCTCTCCAACTTATTTTCAACACCCTCCTCCTCCTCCTCCATATCCACATTTCGAATCCTTGGCAGAGGCTTCTTGTCTGTTGCTTTTATAGTCCAGGTTTTCAGAACTGTATAATGCTACACTCCATGTGAAACATTTTACAAATCCTTTCTTCAGTTCCATTTTGAGTTTTCCCGTCATGATTATTATTATTATTATTATTATTATTATTATTATTATTATAAATTAACCAAGAGCCATGAAACCTATTGCACAGAGAAGGGGAGCAAGATGAAGATTCATTGTTTAAAGATGATCACCAATAGCTATAACTTATGTTTTTATTTCTCCTGAACTAAACGTTGTAATTATTGAAGAACATTGAAATAATAAGACAAAAATCTAAAATAGACTTGCAACAAATTTAAAATACCTTCGAATCTATTTATTTTCTTTTAAACTACCAGACTATTCCTTTGAACACGAACGAATCAGTTGCAAAATTTATAGCAAACTTATATCTGAACTGAAGGATTAATTTTTACATGCGGATTTTCCACTGAAAATGTGGGAAGAGTTAAATTCCTCCTATAGCCCTTATAAATACACCAAATTTTGTAAACATGCACAAACACATTAAATACCTCTAAAATGACTTCCTGAATCAATTCAGGACATAGATTGATACATTGAAATTTTTGGCAATTTCGACCCACAGGGCCGGACCTGCGGATTTTCCACTGAAAATCTGGGAAGAGTTAAATTCCTCATATAGCCCTTATAATTACACCAAATATTGTAAACATGTACAAACACATTAAAGTAAAAAATATAGCTATAAGAGTGGCTTTCTGGATATGTTGCATTAAAGGGGAAGAGGGTAGCACAGTACAATGTACAAGTATAAAAAAAAGTTATACCAGACATGTATGCTGTAAAAGGAGAAAATTTAGAAGAAGGAGGTGGATGACTCAGTGGTGGTAGATGGCCAGATCTTGGATAGAAAAATGAAGAAGAAAAATATGTAAAACTAACACTTAGGGAGTATCAAGGTTAAGTGTTTGTAAACTACATACCGGAAAATAAGAAAGCCTTCAAGTCCTGACAGAAAGAGGAAGTGGAAGACAAAATGGCGGGATTCACACAGATCCTCAGTGAGAAGGCAGAAGGAAACAGATATAAGCAACTGGAAAAAAAAAACATGGTAGAGTAAGCACATTGATGATACACATAACCAGGATCCAATGAAACTGCATATACTGAAACAGCTTTACTAAAGGAACCTACCTATTAATCACCAAACAGCTAACATTGTCAGATCATAGTGGTTCTGCACAAGGTGTCTAAAAACGGCTACAATTCTATTTCAATGATAGCAAACATGAATAGAGTTAGGGTATATAAATGGGGTATTATGAGATGAGTGATAATACACTATATAAAATCAAAAGAATTGAAAGATATGAAAAATGAAGGGCTAGAATATATATCAAGAATTGAAGGTATGGCAGACCTGGAAAAAAAGGGTTTGAAACAAAAGGGATGTTAAGAGTTACAAATAACAAAAGAAAAACAGGAAAACTAATCTTTCAAATAAAGGATGTAACTCTTAGTTTACAGGACCCAAAAAGCAATACCGACTCGAATGTAAATTATCAAAAAAGCACTCCCTGCTAATCTGGAAAACAAGCGTGAGGTGCATCTACAAATTAGTGTGTCAGAAATTGTGTCTGAAGAATAACTATTTTTTTTGAATAGGGATCTTGGAGATACAATAAGAGAACACTGAAGCATGAATAAAAGAGTGAAAGGATAATACTATTAAGAAATAAAAAGATGGTCCTTTGGAAGCAAAGGAGAAGGGGTTTAAGCACCACTGATGTGGTTATAGAAGAAACTAACAACACAAGAATAGGAAGTAAATATAGACAAAAGAGTGAAGAGAAACAGAGTGGAAATAAATACAGCAAGGAAAAAGTTTTTTTTTTTTAAATAGCAAATAGAAAACTTATTTGCAAGACATTAACTGGGGTGAATAGATTATTCAAATCTAAAGGTTTCAAAGGCATAGATAATGAAGAACAAAGTTGCTAAACATATGAAAACATGAGATTAAAAGAAAAATAACATTGGAGATGAAAATTGGAAAGATAAAATAAGTCCTTAAGCTAAATCGAAATGTTAAGTACAAGAAATAGAAAGTGTTATAAAGAATTCTGAAATAAATTTTAAAATCGTATATTAAGTTTGTGAATTTTAATAGCAAAATAGAAGCCATAACATAAATGGTCAAAGAATTAATATCAATATTAAAATCAGGTAGAATATTATGTAACAAACATTTTGAATATTAATGGTAGGTATTTACGTAGATAAGACGAGATAGGAAATATGAAGAAATTGGTACAGTACTGCATTAGACTTTGGCATGACAAGGGAAGAGGTTGAAGAAGGAATAATTACAATATACAACATAAAGAATCTCAAATCAAGTTACATTACAAAGACTATAGTGAAATATAAGGAGAAATAGAATAAAATGTCAACAAACAGGAAATTTCTAAGGAAGAGGAACTGAAATGAAGTAATATTAGAAATGGTGCTAGAACAAGTTAGTATAAAGGACATATATATGAAATAGTCGAGTTAATAACACATTAACAAAGTGAGAAGAGAAATCCACAAGTTATTTATGAAATCAAAAGAATATTGCCAAGAAAACCTAAATTAAGAGGATAAAAGTGGAGAGATATGGATGATATTTATTTTTAAAGAATTAGATTAATGAATACTGTCACTGGAGTTGAATTAAATCGGTGCACTGGATGTACAGTATTAATTAAAATATCAGGATTCAATGAGGACACAATACGAAGGAAATGAATGAAGGGAAAAATTGTAAAGACGAAAGAGGAAAGACATTTGGTAGAAGACCACCTAATAAGGAGAGCTTGAGACTGAATCATGCCAAAACAAACATTTACTAAAAGTAGGTCATCAAAAAGCCAAATGAAACCAGAACAAAAAAATTGTAGACACCAGAGGATCAGGATAAGGATTATGTTAACAGCATAAGAGAAGGGGAGGTACAGTCCCATAGGAAATAATCAAAGAAATAAGACAGCTTGAGTTCACTGTGAATAAAATTATCAGCAGCAGTTTAAGAAATGGCTGAGGATATTATGAAGAACTGGCATCTATCTATTTAGCTACTTCCAATGGGTATTAAAACAGTCAGTCTTGATGAAGTAACTATAGTACTCTATACTGCAAAAGTCCAGTACCTTGAATAAAGGAACACCAGATTGTGCAACATAATTGTAAAACTTTGCAGGGCATTTGACAGAAGACCTAGATATGAAGTCAAGAGGTGGTCAGGGCAAAGCATCAAGCTAGTCAAGTTACTGCATCATAACACAAGATCTAGAGTGAAAATAATGACACATGTATCAGAAGAATTAGGGATAAGTGTTTCAATCTGTTAAGTTCATCTCCGAGACATTTAACAATGTGATAAACTAAGCTACATAAGAGTACAGAAAGGAAGTTATCTTGGAGCTACTATATACTGTACAGACATCCTAGTGTTAGAAGCTTGGCAGCATCCTCTTATAAAGTTTTAAAATTGGAACCGTGGATTGAAGAGATTACTGAAAACCACTGACACTTATCAAAACCTTTTAGTCTAGGAAAAAATAAAATCTACAAGCCTAGTGTGGAGATAAAATTCAGTATATGTATACTGTGAGAAAGTAATGGGGATGAACTTGAAATATGTCTGGTATATTATTTACCAGATAGGGACACAAGCGATGCCAAAGTTCCCAAAAACATTACATTTTCATTGTCAGAAATGTATAAGAAGCCTATGTATGGAAAAGAAGGACAAATCTTCGAGATTATATATTTCTGTTTCCTTTGAAGAACAATATTTTAAAGAGTACTAAATATCAAAACGACTTGAAGAAGGAATACGATGCTAGTATTCACAGTATATTGATCAGAAGAGGAAAACCAAGAACCTATGTGAAAGGTTAACAGGAGCAATGACAGAAAGGACACAGTCTGGGGGTATCCTGGTTGGAAAGAGAGTACTAAATGAACTTACAGGATCTTGCATGGTTTGATTTTAGGATTCTAGCTAGAGATACGGTTTGATAGATAAAAAACTATAATTGGATACCATTTTGCAAGAATACCAAAGAATCCTAGAGAGAAGTTATCAACAGCCAGAGTGGAAAGTTAAACTAAAGACTGATTTTATAGTAAATAATAAAGAGGCTATCATGGAAATGATTGTGCTGTCTAGCCAATGCTGCTTTGATAGTCAATAATTGGAAAGGATATGAGAGAGAGAGAGAGAGAGAGAGAGAGAGAGAGAGAGAGAGAGAGAGAGAGAGAGAGAGAGAGAGAGAGAGAGAGAGAGAGAGAGAATATTCATCTCCGCACTGACAAACACTTTTTTAATCCTTTCAGAAAGACTATGGAACCAGACATTTAGGTAAATTGTGTTACAATAACAATACATGGAAAGAAAAAGCAGAGGCAGTAGGCTAAAACTCTGGATTGAAACAGCTTAAGCAGATTGTGAAAGTTTTGGAGAAGATGCTACAGGAAAGATAAAACCTACTGGAACTAATAGATAGAAATTCTGCTTCTTGTCAGCGGCATGAACAGGGTTTTTCTTTATGATAAAGTAACTACGGCGGAGGTATATTTGTAGTTCTTGCAAAAACTAGTCCTAACCTGTAAACCTAGGTAAATGCTGAGGGTTTGTGGCTGGACAGTCATCCAGCTATAAAAATACATATGTATATGAGCCTGACCAACCTGAAAGAAATAGCCAAGGTATTAGAACTCTTGAATGTAGACAGGATTATCGTAAATATATTAGAGAAGGAAGTTGATATCCTAAGTGGACAAGAGGCAAGACATGGTAAAGGACACTGGTAGTGGATACCTGTATATGGTATCATTGGGACCGATATAAGAGGAATAAGAGCAGCAAGTGTTTTCCTTATCAAGGACATGGAGGAAATGGCACTGAAGGTGGAAAGGAAAAAAAACTACAGAATGAAAAATAAAATTGGGCCTGCCAAGGAAACGTTTTGAATATAGCGTGGGGAAATGCACCACAATTAGGATGTAATGAAGCTAAAAATTTGATGAAGGAGAGATGGATTAAATTGATATATCAAAAGAATTGCAAAAAAAAAAAAAAAAAAAAAAAAAAAAAAAAAAAAAAAAAAAAAAAAAAAAAATTATTCACAGAAGGTGATGGAAATGGATATAATGGATGTTATTGGGAAATAATATTAGCAGGATTCACAGGGGACACATTATGGGAGAAGTGAATGAAGAGGGAGAACTAACACTTGACTTTGCAATAACCTTTGAAAGGTCAATTAACAACACTTTTAGTGAAGGGATAGATAAAAAAAATCACTTTTTGTAGTGTTAAGTGATATAAAATTATCGCCTATATTGCTTATCCTACTCATGGATTTTGTGCTGCATAAAACAGTTGGAGATGGTGGAGA
>NC_090744.1:618987-638987 GCF_036898095.1 Palaemon carinicauda
TGTTGTTGTTGTTACAATATTATTATTATCATTATTATTATTATTATTAATATTATTATTATTAGCTAAGCTAAAACTCTAGTTGGAGAGCAGGATGCTATAAGCCCAAGGGCTCCAACGGGGGAAAAATAGCTCAGCGAGGAAAGGAAATGAGGGAAATAAACGATATCAGAAATAATTATCATTCAATAAAATATTCTAAAAATATTGTATAGCGAACCATCTTAATTCTCATAAACTCTCCAGGGGCTTCTTGCGTTAAAAGAATCCTGGGTTCATTTAAAACATGATTTATTTACATTACCGATTTCAATAAGGAGGAGCAACTCGATGTTGCCAGAGAGAGAGAGAGGAGAGAGAGAGAGAGAGAGAGAGAGAGATTTTAATATCCAACTGATCTGTAGGATCCAGGTAAACATCTAAAACGGTTAAACCAGACTGAAGAAAGGAATCAGGAACGAAGGTAAGAAAGATGGCTAAAAAGAGAGAGTGCAGCGAAAGGTTCAAGGGATGCAGCAAGGACTAAGTAATGAATACAGATCAACGCTAAAAAATAATGAAAGGTATACAAAATTTCTGGACGGAGAGAGGGAGGAGTTTGCATTTAATGACAATGATTATGAAATGCATTAATTGGCTAGAGTCAGTTTTAGGGAAGACCTTAACAAGAAAGCAATTGCACACAGGGTCCCTCCGTCACCTTGGCCTCATTATTAATAGGATAATAGCTCTATTAATCCTGATTAGTAAAGGAACTAGTCGAAAGACAGCCCTTGCAAATGCAGACTTATAATAAAATAATACGATGCATTCCCCAGAGATCAATGCTTTTCTGTTATATCATGGTCCCATAAAGATGGTGTTGCAAAACAATTTCTTTCAGAGCAAATGGAAATGAAACAAAAGAGGCCGCTTTAATCTATCAATATATGAAGTTTGCTTGGTTAAATTATTTTGATTAGGAACAATAAACAAATTATGTATTACTGGCCTTTATACACCGTCGCCCAAAACCCTCGATTTAACTATTCGTTTGCTACCGCCAAGGTTGAGAGAGAGAGAGAGAGAGAGAGAGAGAGAGAGAGAGAATCACTTTCCATCTGATGTTGTTCAGCACTTAATCCAATCCTACTCCTCACCTATGAAGTAAAAAGAAAAGAAAAAAGTGTGACTCCATAAACACAAGGGAAATATCCTACATAACATTTCAACTCAGGAATAGACTAAAACAAGAAGGAAATTTCTAAGATCAAATATGCTCGTCCTAGCAAAACAGTAACTCCATAATAACTGATGCGTACTGTAGCAACGGGTTGGGTAGGGAATCTCAGCAAGCTAAATATTTATCTTAATGTTGTTACTGTTCCTTAAAATATTTTTTCCCTTGTTTCCTTTCCTCACGGGTTCCTTTCCCTGTTGGAGCCCTTGGGCTTATAGAATCCTGCTTTTCCAACTAAGGTTGTAGCTTAGCAAATAATAATATAATAATGATAATAATAATAATAATAATAATAATAACTGTATCATGAAGTGAACGATAACAGGCTGGACAACAACAACACTGAAACAAGAAATAAAGACAAAGGCTATAAAGTGGGTGGGGCTACATATGGGGCTAAAGGACACCACACAAAAAAAATGTAACCTCATTTCACTGCTGATTCAGTGATTCCCCAACTGTCAGTAATCTATCACAGTGAACAATCACATGCTGCTTACGAGTCACAAAAGTGGGTCAATTCGAGTTTAGATTTACTCTGTCCTTAATTAGTAAGAAATCCGCAGTTCAATTAAAATCTTGGTTTGTTTATATTATAGATTATCAGTAACTAACAGAGTCACTCTTGCCATTGGCTTACAAAGAGAAACTAATAGATTTATCAGAGAGAGAGAGAGAGAGAGAGAGAGAGAGAGAGAGAGAGAGAGAGGATTAAAACTATCCAGCTGATCTGGGGTGAGCTAACAAATTCAAATAGGCCAAGACGGACTGGCTGACAGACAGACGGAAATACAGCCAAATAAACCAGCTGAGAAGGGTAAACAGTGGGAAAGGTTTTGTGGGGGGGGGGGGGGGCAAGGGGGGGGGGATGATTTAAGTGTGAGGAAGTGAAGGGTTGCACTACTGTGAGGCACAAGTGTGTGTTTGGGAGTCGAAGGTTTAAGGCCACTCATGAATGGCAGAGGCAAGGGACAATGACATTGCCCTAGGGAAGCAGGACAATGCCCTAGAGACTGACCATATATACATATGATCAGCTCCCAAGACCCCCCTCTCCTCCTAAGCTAGGACCAAGGGGGGCCAGGCAATGGCTGTTGATGACTCAGCAGATAGACCTATAGGCTCAACCCCCCCCCCCCCAGCCTTAGCTCACAAGGATGGTAAGGTTACAAACACTAAAGGCACTAACGAGTCTGAGCGTTACTTGAACCCCCGTCTGGCAAACACCAGGCAGAGACATTACCAATCAGGCCACAACAACTCAAACAAAAGACTAAATACCGTCAACCGAGTGATTACAGTTGATAGTAAATAAAATGCAATGGATAAAATATCAACAGTACGATGAATAAATAAATTGCAGATGTCTTGAATCATCTGAAGTTGAATATCACTACGGACTAAGGGAGTGTGTCTTTAAGATTGGCGTATTAAATATTTTACTTATTACCTCATAAATAATGAGTTTGTTTCTTTTTCAAATGAGGTTAATAATTTCAACCATCATCAAAATATACACTATAAGCCAGACCTTTTAGAATGTAGGATGTGTGTGTTAGACATTAAAATGAGACCTGATGACAGATCCTCTTCAAAATGGATAGTCTAATATAGCAGGAATTGATCAAGAGAAGAGAACGAAAAAAGTTCACATCGTCATAGAAGGAGGAAAGGGATCTGTAGACCTTTGCCATGTAAGTATACCAAAATATATTGCAGCACAAGAGTTAACAGATGTAATAACAAAGTCTAAGGAAAATCTAAACGAGAGAGAGAGAGAGAGAGAGAGAGAGAGAGAGAGAGGACTAACTGGAGAAAGCCCATATATATATATATATATATATATTATATACATATATATACATATATATACATTTATATACACTGTATATATATAAACTATGTAAATATATATATATATATATATATATACTGAGGAGTATGGCTGGTGTATCTCGAGTAGATAGGGTTAGGAACGAAGTGGTGAGGGTGAGAGCGGGTGTAAGAAATGAGTTAGCGGCTAGAGTGGATATGAATGTGTTGAGGTGGTTTGGCCATGTTGAGAGAATGGAAAATGGCTGTCTGCTAAAGAAGGTGATGAATGCAAGAGTTGATGGGAGAAGTACAGGAGGAAGGCCAAGGTTTGGGTGGATGGATGGTGTGAAGAAAGCTCTGGGTGATAGGAGGATAGATGTGAGAGAGGCAAGAGAGCGTGCTAGAAATAGGAATGAATGGCGAGCGATTGTGACGCAGTTCCGGTAGGCCCTGCTGCTTCCTCCGGTGCCTTAGATGACCACGGAGGTAGCAGCAGTAGGGGACTCAGCAGTAAGAAGCTTCATCTGTGGTGGAAAATGTGGGAGGTTGGGCTGTGGCACCCTAGCAGTACCTGGTTAGGCTGGAGGAACGTAGAGAGTAGAGGTCCCCTTTTTTGTTTTGTTTCTTGTTGATGACGGCTACCCCCCAAAATTGGGGGAAGTGCCTTGGTATATGGATGCATGGATATATATATATATATATATATATATATATTTATATATGTATATATATATATATATATGTATATATATATATATATATGTATATATATATATATGTATATATATATATATATATATGTATATATTTATGTATGTATATATATATATATATATATACACTTCCCACTTCCACATTTGAACATCAACATACCGGATTGAGTGAAATATCAAAGAAAAAACAACACAAACCGGTCAGATGAATACACTGCAAGCTAAGTTTACCCAGAGACATCAATACTAAATATGAAAAAACTCACAGTCGACTATAATGGCTTCCACATGTTCGGGTCTTCTGCATTTCGTTCAATTAGCTTAAATTAATGTGAAAACTCCGAGAGAGAGAGAGAGAGAGAGAGAGAGAGAGAGAGAGTGTGTGTGTGTGTAAAAATTCAACATACGTTCAGACGTCATTAGAGTACAGTTGAAATTGAATAAAATGCAGTTGACGAGTTAATCCACAGCAAAATGGATAAATAAATAAACCAGCTGATGTCTTAAATCATGTGAAGTTGAATGAAAACAAGGAAACAGGAACCTTTATAGCTCTAATGAAACCAACCAACAGCAGCATCAAGTAGGCCAAATGACGTCCTGATATTTCTGGAAACAAATAAGCATCCCATGAAAATAGGACTGACAATCTTACTCGAGGGTACACTCGGGCACACTATTCTATCTAATTTCTCTTCCTCTGGTTTTGTTCAAGTTTTTTATAGTTTATATGGGAAATATTTACTTTAATGTTGCTGTTTTTTTAAATACTTTATTTCTCCTTGTTTCCTTTCCTCACTGGGCTATTTTCCCTGTTGGGGCCACTGGGCTCATAGCATCCTGCTTTTCCAACTAGGGTTGTAGCATTGCAAGTAATAATAATAATAATAATAATAATAATAATAATAATAATAATAATAATAATAATAATAATAATGTAGGATATATTTCTTTAAAATCCTAATTGTCCCCATCACGTTTACGTAAACTTTCTTCTCTAGTCAGTGGCAAAAGCGTCAGAGATATGGACATTCGTACATCAAGAGAACGCATTGTGTCAACAACATAAATCAAGACGTATGCTACTTGAAAAGAATCTAAACAAAGATATACAAATCTCTGATCCACTCCTGAGCTTCAACCTCACAGAATCACTTCGGGATACGAACACTGATCGTTCATTTATTACATAGAGAGAGAGAGAGAGAGAGAGAGAGAGAGAGAGAGAGAGGGGGGGGAGAGAGAGACTGGACTGAATATTAATACAGGCGAGTCCGTTTGTAGCTTTCATAAGTTTGGTTACGCGATGTAAACATTTAAAATAATTAGTAGTAATATTCTAAAACAATAATAAAACTAATTAGCTAAAACTAAATAGAAAAAGTATACACTCATTTCTCCACTTATGCCTCTCTCTCTCTCTCTCTCTCTCTCTCTCTCTCTCTCTCCCTCTCTCTCTCTCTCTCTCTCTCTCTCAAAAACATGAGAAATAACAAACCACCTTACATTTAACTTTTAAAGGAATTCAATAATTTAAATAAAATATGAAAATATGTAAAAATAATCCTTCAAAATTCTTAATCTGTTCGTTAATTCTTAAAGGCAGATTTCTAAAATCTAGCAAGTGTGAAATAATATAACAACGCTGTAGATTTATAGTTTCATGAATAGTCTACATTGTTACTGGTCTCTGATCTCAGTTAAAAGAAGGCTAAAAGACGGGTAATTTCCCTACCTCGCTGAAAATACCATGATTTCATTTGAATTAAACATATATAACCATATCAAAAGGAAAAAAATATTTCCCCCCACAAAAGCCGCTCATGAATGGCAGAGGCAAGGAACAGTAACATTGCCCAATCAAGCAGGACAATGCCCTAGAGACTGACCATACCTACATAAGATCAGCGCCCAAGCAACCTCTCCACGCAAGCTAGGCAAAGGCTGATGATGACTAAGCAGATAGACCTATACTCTCTACAAAACCGCCGCCCCCCATCCTTATCTCACATGATGAGTGAGGTTGCAGCGATCAAAGGAACTAACGAGTTTGAGTGGCTCTCGAACTCCAGTTTGGCAATCACCAGTCAAAGGACGTTACCACATAGGCCACCACAATCATAAAATTGTCCCCATGTGAACCATCACCCTTTGCTTTGAGAACTGACACTGAATCTATACACAAGTAACGAACACTGTGGGTGTGTGTGTGTGTGTGTGTGTGTGTCATAATCAACCGGTATTCAATTTGAATTGAGGATATTGGAAAATGTAGCCAATATAAAGTACAACTGAGGTAATAGTTGAGAGATTTCAAGACAAGATAAAAGAAACGAAGACCAGATTTAGAACACGCAAGTCCATTTCATTTATCACGGTCATGAAATTATATAAATTGATATCAAAATGTTAAATGTATTACTCGAGAAAATAAATGTGTGCAAATAAATCTTAATGTTATAAAAATCAAATTGTACTCTTAATCAAGAATGTTTTTTCAGTTAATATAAATATTTTGAGCAGTGCACCAGTGTCAAACCTGACAGCTATCTTTTCATAATAACCACACCTTAGTTGGTATTGCTTTCATCCCAGAGAGAGAGAGAGAGAGAGAGAGAGAGAGAGAGAGAGAGAATGCTTTAAATTGTTATCAATAACATCTAAATGTTACTTTCAACAAGTATTAGGAGGCTTGAAGGTTGTTCTCTCTGGGTAAACTCACAGAATATTACGAGAATGAAACTATTCCAAATAAATTATGAACATTATTGGTCTTTACAAAAAATTGTACTACCTTTCAAAACCATAAATACTCCCATACCCACACAAGAAAGAACGAGGAGAAGTGTGCCCATGTTAACCATCACCCTGTTTTGACAATTGATACAATTTATCCAAGAAAATTTGAAGTGTGCGTTATCTCAAGAGCTTTGGCTTTCGTCCTGTTTTGTTTATTTCAAAATCTTGTCTTCTCTGGAAATTCAAGAATGGGTTTAAGTATTACGGCTCTATACCCAAGCGCTGGGGCCTGTCAGGCCATTCCGCTACCACATTGCTACTGGAGAAAACTTAGAAATTAAGATGTTGGACACAGCATGAGGGAAGAAATGAAATTGGGAAGGAAGTAAACGAATATAAAGAAAGTGCTGAAAGCGGAAGAAGGAATGTACTAAGACCATCAGGCAATGTCTGCTGTGTGCAGCCTGTGACACACACACACACACACACACAAGAGAACTATAATTGTTCTTATAGAAAAAGACAGGACAAAGAAAGTCGTAATTGAATTTCGTTAAGAATAAAAATACTAAGCGAGGCCCATTATGCATTGTTGCATGGGAATAACTTATTATCATTATTACTAGCCAAGCTACAACTCTAGTTGAAAAGCAAGATGCTATAAGCCCAAGGGCTCCAACCGAGAACAATAGCCCAGTGAGGAAAGGAAACAAGGAAATGAATAAACGATATAAGTAGTAATGAAAAATTAAAATGAAATATTTTTAAAAAATTAACATTAAAACAGATAATTCATATATGAATTATGTCAGCCTGTTAACTTACAGAAAAAAAGCCCACACTTTATTACTTGTTTAAATAGACCAAACAGTTATTTTTCCCGTTAAACACGAAGAACACCCTGTAATGTTGCACCAAGAAAGTTATATATATGACTTCAAGTAGTTTAACACGAATGTGTGTTTGTACGATAATCATCTTTGTGGTGGCCGATGTGGTAAAGTCCCTGACTGGTGAACGCCAAAGTGGGATTAGTATTCAAGCAAACTTGTGAGGTAAGGATGGGAGGTTGCCTGGCCCTCCTTGGTCCTACCTTGGGTGTGAGGGACCTTGGGCGCTATCTTATGTACATATGGTCAGTCTATAGGCCCTAGAGGACTGACCATATATACAATGCCCTAGAGTCTAGGGCATTGTACTGCTTGATAGGGCAATGTCACTGTCCCTTGCCTCTGCCATTCATGGGCGGGCTTTAAACCATTAAGATGCTATCAGAGATACTCGTTCAACATCAGAGTGTCTTTCCCCTTCTTGATAACTGCCAAATGGTCTGACAACGACAGCCAAACCTTATAAATGATGTACGTTCATATCCCCATATCAATTTATAAGCTCCAATGACGTTGCCTTCAATTTAAAAATAAAATCAAATATCTTTGCAACAAACCTTTGCAGTTTTGATTTATTGATATTTAGAGCTAATTCTAATACACACAAAAAAAAGAAAAAAAATAGTAAACATTTTGACCCTTGGTAACAATAGATGAACAACAATCGCATACGATAAATACCCAAAAGTGCAGAAATATTGAAATAAAGTATTTGTGAAGAAAGAATGAGTTAAACTCATTAGAAAATCCATTCATTTTATGATGGCCGAATACCTAATGCCTTCAAAGCCAGGTAGTAAACACGATCAATATAAAAAACATATAACCAGAAGAGACTTAAACCTTTCCGGAGTCTTCCAAATAGCAACACAGGCAATGGATAAACCATGATAACCCTACGAAGTGTAATGTGATGACCAAATATCTAGTTTAATTTGAAATATTAAGAATGGGTTTTAAGAGCTAGAATTTCAACAAAAAATGCTGGTTTCACTAGGTTTTTTTTTATTCTCAGAGAGAGAGAGAGAGAGAGAGAGAGAGAGAGAGAGAGAGAGAGAATTTATATTTCTATTAAAGGAAACGAACCCTTTCCCCAGTGTTATTTTTCAATTAATCTCGTTACTCGGCATGCATTCATCCCCCCCCCCCCACATATATAAGACCAGCCTCATCAGGTCTTACATCTTACAGACCATTTCTCACTTAGAATGGAAAGCCACCTTTGCAGAAATCGCGAGTATCCCCCAGGTTCAAAAGACACTCGAACAAGGACGTCGAAAGGATATCTGTCCTTAAATACACACAGTACTGATATTTACGCGTCCAATGAATCATTATATTTACCGTCTGGACCTTTGATGGAAGCTATATAAAAATATGCATAAGCTTAAACGTAGGTTACTTTACTTAGGCTCGAGACTTGATCTGGTTATGTACAAAAGTAAGTTTCGATTCGACAATTTTCATCGGTATGCAGATAATACACATCAACCTTTGCAATATCCTCATCTATACTATGAAAACCTATTTCAATATGTTGATGCATTTAACCTACTTTAGATTAAAAAATAAAATTTTTACATTTGAAAATAATTTTCTAGTCCCATTTACACAATTCAATTTTTTCTTTGTATAATCACTTCATTCATAGAGTTGTTACCCCCCCCCCCTCTCTCTCTCTCTCTCTCTCTCTCTCTATACATACATACATACATACATACATACATATATATATATATATATATATATATAATATACATATACACATATATCTCCATATATCTATCTATCTATCTATCTATCTATCTATATATACATATATATATATATATATATATATAACGATATCAACAGCAAATGAAGCAGTTTCGAGTACACTGCAGAACAAAGGCCTCAGCCATATCTTTAATCATGTCTCGGGTTTAGCCATTTTCATCACGACGTTGGCCACTGCAGATTGGCAATGGTGGGGAGACTTTAGTCTGATAGGTCACAGCAAACCAACCTAGTACGGGTGTCCCTGACCAGCACAGCCTTGCTGATCATGGTGAGACATAAACTATTTCACCAAATTACGGTATTTGTACACAAGAGAGGGTTAAAAACGATAGAGGAACCTAAAATGCAGCTGCATTAAAATAAAGGTTTTTTTTTTTTTTTTTTTTTTTTGAAGAAGAAGAAGAAGAGAGGATAGAGGGATGTATGGAATTAACCTAGAGCTGGGACTTGGACACACTGAGAAGTATGTCAAGGAATACTGCACAGTAACTGATCAACTTTACACAGGGAATGTTTAAGAATTCATTTTACCCATCAGAAAATACCCTGCATTGTATCAAGTGTGGATTACCCTATTACTATTATTATTATTATTATTATTATTATTATTATTATTATTATTATTATTATTATTATTATTAGCTAAGCTACAACCCTAGTTGGAAAAGCAGGTTGCTATAAGCCCAAGGGCTTCAAGAGGGAAAAATAGTCCGGCGAGGAAAATAATAAAGAAATAAATAAACGATGTAAGTAATGAACAATTAAAATAAAACATTTTTAAAACATTAACAACATTAAAATACCAGGCAAAAAAAAACACATTCACTTTGAGCTAACAGTAATCCCATAATAACTAAAGCATTGAACTCAAAACATTTCACAAGTCAGGAGAGAGAGAGAGAGAGAGAGAGAGAGAGAGAGAGAGAGAGGGGGGGGGGGGAGAGAATCATCGTAACTCGAGGCATCTAAACTAACATCAGGCCTGGGAGGCTAATAAGAGCGGCAATGCATACACCAAAATAACGCAGCGTTGTGAACTTCGAAGAATTAAGACAGTTGAATTTACAAGTCAATTAATGCACTCAATAGCTTTTAATCGTTACCCTATATAAAAAATACATTGCCAATAAAAAAAAAAGGGCAAAGTATGATGAAGTTGAATTTCATTCTACGTTTTGATATCATTAGAAAAATGTATGAATTTGGAGTTTCAGTGACAAAGGTAGAAGGATTAAATCAAGTACATCTACCAAAGACCAAAGGAACAGTCCAATGATCTGTAACTAATGCCTACAGTACAGATTCGAAAAAAGCGATGTCGAAAGGAGAGAGAGAGAGAGAGAGAGAGAGAGAGAGAGAGAGAGAGAGAGTTGTATCGGACCGTAACCAAAAAGCAAGCACAACGCATTTTCCTAAAAGAATCTAATGCATACCTACCATCTATATGACAAAGCTTGTCTTACTTTCGCAGGTCCCCCTGAATAAGACAGACGTCGTATACAAAGACATGTGCCCTGTAAATTAAGGTCGAGCAGCCAACCTTGCCAACACGATAAACAGACTGTACCAACAGATATATGAGCTTCACCCACAGATGACATTGAATGAATTACACTGGGAATCTAGAAGAGAAATCAAAGCATAGCAAGCTGAAGAGCAATAACTATTGAAACTTTCAGTAATACCGCCGTACTGTAAAACGTGAGAGTAATGGGTAAGAATAAAATGAACAATGCCCTACTTTTTAGTACCTAATGAAACGAGTTCAAACATATTACAATGAAAAAAGAGAGAAATGTTTCTAAATTCAAATGCAACCGATGCCTCAATAACTTTATTCTACTTCGCTGCCAAAGTCTACCCATCTTTTAATTTTTTAGTACTCTTAATAAAGGTTACAATACAGAGAATTCAATATTTACACGAGAAAAAAAATTGTAAAATATTAAATCAGTTATTAAAGAACCAAACCACTAAATGTACAGCACTTCCTCTGGGCATCTATACCAATGAATCACTTTTTTGCATCACTAAATAGTCTGTGTTGGACAACATGCTAATGTGAAATGATTACTCCTCATTCGGTGCCCATTGACACATCAAACATGGCTAAGGACAACGTTGTTAACTCTGGTCATTTCAAAGTTTTTATGAATGTAATTAAAAACGTGTAGATGAATTAATCAAATAATAATAATAATAATAATAATAATAATAATAATAATAATAATAATAATAATAATAATAATAATAATAAACACTAATAATAATAAAAATAATTATAATAATATTGAAAACAACAGTAATGATAATTCCATAACTATATTGTATCACAAAATCTCTATCCAAATTTTACTTTCATTGTACCTGGGCACTGACTGACTACATTAATCCAAGGCAAATGATGCTGTAATGATCGACGGGAAATAAAACGCAATAGCAAGCTGCATGACCATAAATCATTCCACAGAGAGAGAGAGAGAGAGAGAGAGAGAGAGAGAGAGAGAGAGAGAGAGAGGGAGGTATTCGCCTATTAAAAAGCATATTTTTTTGCGTAATTCAAATAAGTTAATGGCAATTACAAGTTTATCGATACAGCATAGAAAGATGAGACAAATAGCTTTTTGATACTTTGTTAGTAATACCACCGTATTTTCATTATACTATAACATGTGCTAGAAATGGATTAAGCACAGACGAAAAGAATACCATAAGAGAGAAGAAATCTTACAAATTAAATGTAATCGATGCTGCTATAACTTTGTTGCACGTCACGGCCAAATCAATTCCAATCTTTACTTTTATATATAGCAACTTAGCAACCCAAACCCCATTGTACCTGGGTACTTACTGACTACATTAATGCAAGGCAAATGGCGTAGTAATAATAAAACGTGCTAACAAGTTGCAGGGGCACGAGAGAGAGAGAGAGAGAGAGAGAGAGAGAGAGAGAGAGAGAGAGACATTTTTCTGCCACCTCCCCCCATTGCTAATTGTATCTAGGAATTCGCAATATTACATTAAAATGCATTTAAACCCTCTCAGGTATAAGACCAGCCCAATCAGGTCTCATGTACCAAGGACCATTTTCTATTTGTCAACATGGAAAGCCATCCTTGCAGAAATCGTGAGCATCACTCAGGTTCAACAGGTATTCGAGCAACGGTGTGGAAAGGAGAGATGTTATAACTATGGATATTTGGCACAACTGTATCGAACCGTGACCAGAAAGCCAGCACAACACACTTCACTAAAAGAATCGAATGCATAACTGCCATGTAAAATAACCAGCTTGCCTCACTTGTGCTGGACACCTAGAATTAAATAAACATCGTATACCAATACAAAAGCTAAAATACAGGAATATCTGTAACTATCTCGGTATGATAATGAAGTCCCTCTTGAAGAGGTCATCGTCTTCTTTTGTCCTGGGAGGAACAATACAATATCAAGCCATTCAAATCCACGGCCAGCATATCATTGACAATTAAAACTATAATAGATAACATCTCTTAATAACAGGCGCTTTTGATTCTTGAAAGTAAATATGATTTGCAAGAGAGATCTTGTTTAAAGCAACCCAGTTGTGGAATGATCTTCCTAATCAGGTAGTTGAATCGATTGAACTTCAAAAGTTCAAACTTGCAGAAAATGTTTTTATGTTGTTACTGTTTTTTAAATACTTTAATTGTTCTTTATTTCTAAGATCGTTTATTTATTTCCTTATTTCCTTTCCTCACTGGGCTAGTTTTCACTGTTGGAGCCCTTGGGGTTTTAGCATCTAGCTTTTCCAACTTGGGTTGTAACCTAGCTAGTAATAATAATAATAATAATAATAATAATAATAATAGTAATAATAATAATAATAATAATAAACTATACTGGAGGGAAGTTTTGCCATCTATCAATGATTAATCGGCAAGAGACAAAATGGTTAAACCTGAGCTTTGATTCTCTGAATGCAAAACGTCCAATATCCAAGTGGTTCCTAATGGCATGAAGGAGCGCCTACAAGTGTCACCTTTCATCTAATTTAGACCCCCGCCACTCTAAATCGTCAGGAGCAGCTGCCCCTCTTGAAATCCGGAACCTCGTATCTGCAGCCTCATTTGCCAATGCTATAAACCGACTGCAGTAGCATAGGTATGGGCTCCACCCATTGATTACGTTGAATGAAATATACCAGGAAACTGGTAAAGGAATTACAGCATGGGGAGACAAAGAGAACAATAACTATTGCAATGTTGATTGTAACACCACCGTACTGTACCATGTGCAAGTAATGGATATGAATAAAATTAGCAATTCTCTCCTCTTCAGAAATGATACAAGCTCAAACATTATACCATAAAAAGAGTGTCTTACAAATTACATGCAACTAATGCTGAAATAACTTTACTTCGCTGCCTAACGCTATCTATATTTTATTTTCTTACTGCGCGACTTTATCCAACCCTCCCCCAAATACATCAATCTAAGGCAAATGACGTTGTAAAAATCTAAGAAATGAAACGATTTAGATATATATATATATATATATAGAGAGAGAGAGAGAGAGAGAGAGAGAGAGAGAGAGCAGATATTTGTGTATATACAGTATATACACACACACACGCACACACACACATATATATATATATATATATGTATATGTGTATAAGTGTATATATATATACATATATATATATATATATATATATAATATATATATATATACATATATATATACACATATATATATATATATGTATGTATATATATATATATATATATATGTATGTATATATATATATATATATATACATATAAGGGTGGCCCTGACTGGTATAAGCTTTGCACTTCATTGCGATACACAAAGACTTTCACTATGTTAAGCTATCCCCACTCACACTAATATTTCATCAATAAATCTAAACTAAAACCTTATACTTAGCCTCGAGATTTGATCTGTTTACGTCAAAAATTGGAAAAGTTTCAATTCATCCATTTCTGGCTGCTATGCATTCAATGGGGGTACTGAACACACAATAGCTCTAGCTATATCCTCGTCTATACTGATAAAGCCTATTCTACCATATTGATACTTCAAACCTTTCAATTTCAACCTAAATTATTAATCAAAAAAGTTTTACATTGGATCAAATTTTCAAGTCTTACTCACGTCATTTTTCCTTTATATAATATAAATAAAAAAAAAAAATATATATATATATATATATATATATATATATAAATACATTATACTTATATATATATATATATATATATATATTTATATACAGATATAAATATACACACATACACATACATACAGTATGCACACATACTGTATTTAAACATAAGGGGTTTATATAAATATAAGCAAGTATTGCTTAAGATAATCATAAGGCTAATGCTAATGACATTTAAATTCGTTAAGACTAATATAATAAAGTAATTTCGATCTAAATATCTTAGTTTTTCAGTAAATTTCGAAAAAACCCGTTAAACAAAAGCGTTTATAATGTCCCTCCAACCACAGAGAGAGAGAGAGAGAGAGAGAGAGAGAGAGAGAGAGAGAGAGAGAAATAAGTTTCAGAAACCATTTTTGGTCGATAAAAGTCTTAATTAAATTGCCAAAAGGACTCTTGTAGTAACAAACCCGTTATTAGAGACAAATAGAAGATTTACTTGGGGGGGGGATAAATAATAATAACAATAATAACAATAACCACATTAATTATAATAATAATAATAATTAATAATAATAATAATAGTAATATTGTATTAGTGGGTTCATATTATTATTATTATTATTATTATTATTATTATTATTACTTAGTAAGCTACAACCTTAGTAGGAAAAGCAGGCTATGCTCTAAGCCCAGGGGCTCCAACAGGGAAAGTAACCCAGTGAGGAAAGGAAACAAGGGAAAATAGAATAGTTCAAGAACAGTGACGACAATAAAATGAATATTTAAAAACTTTAACAAACAGGATAAAAAGAAATTTAGATAGAACAGTGTACCCGAGTGTACCCTCAAGCAAGAGAACTCTAACCCAAGACAGCGGAAGACCATGGTACAGAAGTTATGGCACTACCCAAGACTAGAGAACAAAAGTTTGATTTTAGTGCGTCCTTGTGTTAAACTGGCCTAGTTATATTCGATACAGCAAACTATACAAGAAATACAGTTTATACCAAGAAACTATATCTAAATTAATCATAAAGAACAAAATGAAAACTAATAAGCTAATATATAAACATAAGACCTGCAAGAAAACCACATTTGACGCAAAGTACTATTTCCGGTACAGAAAATGTTCCCATTGTTTGTACATATTTGGAAGATGAGACCAAGGAGCCATTGAACCGAACACTTGTAATGTCCAGTAAATGATAGGAAGGATCAAAGTGGTTCAAAATGAATAGTCAAAGGAATCATTTCATTGGTAAAACTTTAGTAGGACCCGTCTTACTGAGAGAGAGAGAGAGAGAGAGAGAGAGAGAGAGAGAGAGAGAGAGAGAGAGATTTGATAATTTCCTACAATAAATGCTTCAAAAATCCTTCGATTTCCAGGTATCAAAATCAGAAACTAATACGCATTTATGTATTGTAAAATGTATGCATGAACTGAAGTACTCATCATAAAGTATTTTGCTATTGGCATACCAAATAATTTCTACAAATTATATCTCGGTGACAGGTAGCCGGCAGAAGTCAAGTTTGGACTAGTTTTCTAGCCGGGATCAGGACGTGGAGAGAGAGGTTTCGTCAGAAGGTAGGTCGAACGAAGAGGTCAGTTCAAGCTAAGAGAGGACGCAAAAAGAAGCATCAGAGAAGGGGTACAGTGGAACTTGCCAGAAACAATTTGTATTTTTTTATGTTAATCTGTAATCAGTATGTTTTTATTTACCTAAATACATCGATTTAAACTTATAAATAAAGATTAATTTACTCTAACATTAATTTGTAAATCATTCATTTTCTAAATATATCTTATGTATCTTTTTATATTCACGTTGTAGCTAAAATGTTTGCTGGGGAGAGAAGATATTGGCTTTATTCTCATCAACATTTTAACAAAATGAATAGTATTTATATCAAAACTACCACCAAAACCTTTAATAATAAATTATTTTATCGAGTGTTTTTTGTAAATTTACTGGTTGTGTAAAGTAAACTTGAAAAAAGCTATTGATACTTTAATATTTCCTATGTACACTGTAAGCTATGGTTAGGTGATATTAAACTAAGTATTTCCAAATGTTTCCCCAAGGTTCAACTATTGAAACTATTTTAAATTAATAAGAAATTAAGAACAAAATCTTGGTGACAAATTGAGAAATTAATTCCTATAATGATGGAAGCTTTCAATGTAGTTAAAAGTCCTAATTAAATTATTGAAGCTTTTAATGTAAATAAAAGTCCAACAAAATGCCATTTATAATTACGCATACAAGAATATACCAAGGCCCTTCCCCCAATTTTGGGGGGTAGTCGACATCAAACAAATAAAACAGAAAAGGGGAACTCTCCTCTCCGACGTTCCTCCCAGCCATTTATAATTATGTAAAGAAAATGCATGCATGTATTCTGGTACATCATTTAAAGAGTACACTACTGTTTTGCTCAGTGTTAAGACTTTGAAATACTGTAACTAGATCTTCGTGTGAGGGATCCAACAGAAATTCCAGTCTGGACTAGTCCTAAGTGGGGTTTAGACGATCAAACGGTTCGTTGAACCTGTTCATCGAACGGTTCAAAGAGGTGAAGTCAGCCACAAATGTATAAGGTTTGAGGACATTGAAGCTCCGCCCACAAAAGTCAGGCGAGAACAGACTTATTTCGCACCGTTTGGCTATGTTCGAGAACCCGTTCACACGTTCGAACATCACTTCAAACACTTGACTGTCGAACTGCGTTCGACGAACCAATCGACCGTGTAAACCCGCCTATAGAACACTTGAGGACGAAAGGGCAAAGGAATCTGTGTTTGACAGTCCCGGAGGAAGGAGCACGCTAAGGAAATAGGAGTGGGGTCTTCTAGTACTTATTCGAAAAGTAGAAGTATAGACAGTAAAGTCTAACATTTCCCTACGAATACAATCAAAAGAAATTTAACATTTTAGACATTGTCAGTAATTAACATTCGCTTTTTTCTGTAGGTTTAATGTAAGCCTGCATTCACCACCAAAGTACTAGAAATTATATGCTAGTTTTATAAGCTTAAGGTATCTTGATAAACTTCTAAGTACAATTTAACATTCCCCAGTCTCTCCCTGTGTACCTTTAATGTTAATTTGGTATTAACATTTAGTCTGCACATCTGGACTGCTGTTAAAAACTGACAGACGAGAAAAATAATTTCATATAAACTAAATAGATTACAAACATTATCAGAAGCATATTTGAAGAAAAATAAGACTTAGTATATTTACGAAATAAAATATTCATAAATAAGAAATAAAAATGGGAATACAATACAACTGTTGAGGTATTCTTTGCAACCCAAAATTGCTATAACTTCAGAAATGAGCTTGAACTTCCCAATGACTTCTGGACCCTTAGCAATTTCAAACCCACAGTTAAAATCCATCTAGAGATTTAAGCAGCTCATGGTAATACTGGAAAATTGGCAGAAATCTAATCGAAAAGATACTTTTAACACGAGATAGAGTTCACAAAATCAAATTGAGTCATTAGAACTCGGAAAAAAATTAAAAACTTCCTAATTCACAACCAAAATTGCCGGATAATTATTCGAAATTATTATTATCATTATTATTATATTATTACAAGCTAGGCTATAACCCTAGTTGGATAATTAAGATTCTATAAGCCCAAAGGTTCCAACAGGGAAAAAAAATTGCCCACTGAGGAAAGGAAACAATAAAATTAACAAACTACAATCAAAATAAAATATTTCAAGATACAGAGGATATGGCACTACCCAAGACTAGAGAACAATGGTTTGATTTTGGAGTGTCCTTTGAAAACGTATAATAAAATCACGAATTTCATCAGAGAGAATTAAATTAAATGTATTCCTCATACAAGAGACCAAGGAGTTGTTTAATATCTAAGGTCTCCATACCAGAGACAAAAATACTGATAATAGTAAAAAGTTAAGAGTTGTGTAATTCATGCTTGTAAATTAACATAGAACATTAAATGAAAGTTATATTTTCCAAATTCTGAGAGAAAGAGAGAGAGAGAGAGAGAGAGAGAGAGAGAGAGAGAGAGAGAGAGAGAGAGAGAGAGAGGAGAGAGAGAGAGAGAGAGAGAGAGAGAGAGAGAGAAATTCAAACCAATGATTTAATAGAGATAATAAATTTTTCCTTGTTTCCTTTCCTCACTGGGCTATTTTCCCTGTTGGGGCTCCTGGGCTTATAGCATCCTGCTTTTTCCAACTAGGGTTGTAGCTTAGCAATTAATAATAATAATAATTAATATCTGCATGTTGAACTGCCGTAAGTATACTGTATAGCAAACTAACCTTTTCACGGGCAATAATGACAAATTCAAGAGAGGAAATTCAACTGGAATTACTCTCTAATAAGCCACAGCAAATACCAACACTTTCACAACATTGGAATACCAACAATTGTTCCTATTTTCATATTGCAGACCAAGGTGCAGCCCAAGTCGAGAGGCAGAAGGCTACAAGCTGATGGGCCCCAACAACCTTCCCCTTTAAAACTATTCCATTAACTGTAAATTCTATAGATTCAAATTATCAATTTGAAACAGCTTCCAAATCAGTTGAATGCACCTCCAGTGACAAACCAGATCAGTTAAATTGTCTCTTGCTTGAGAGTACACTCGGCCACACTATCCTATCTAATTTCTCTTCCTCTTGTTTCGTTAAAAGTTTTTATAGTTCATATAGGAAATGTTTATCTTAATGTTGTTATTGTTCTTAAAATATTCTATTTTTCCTTGTTTCCTTTACTCACTGGGCTATTTTCCCTGTTGGGGCCACTGGGCTTATAGCATTCTCCTTTTCTAACTAGAGTTGTAGCTTAGCAAGTAATAGACTGGGTGGGTGATGAAACTTATGGATCAGTATGTTTTATAGTCAGAGTTATATCAGTATCTTCTGTTTTTAACGAATATTCTCAGTTATTTGAAAAATAATTTTAATAAGCTCAAAAGTACTATAACTATTTCTACTCGCCTAAAGCAAAAAATATTTTGTTCAATGACAATGAAATAAAAAAGAATTTGTATTAAGAAATTTTGTATGACCAATACGCAGACTTGTTAGAATTAATGAACATTAACTCAACCTTCAACAATAAATAGGCAGAAAAAACATTGCCCTTACTACACCAATATTTAAGAAAACTATACGTAATTTAGTCATCTGACAAAATTGTCAAATAATTTCATCACTAAATCTTAAGGTTACAATTATGGAGTTTATCTTGCAATGCTTGAAAATATGCTTCAATATCAAGAGAACTATATGCTAGAAAAGGAAAATGGGGTACCTGCATATCCTACCTTAAAGTAGATCTCTGACCATCCTTTACATTCAGATCTCCCTGGACAATTCTATCCTGTTCGTAATACTAGGCAGGCAGTTAATTCTAATAGCCAGGCCTTCTCCATCATGAGGCTCAGTACTACGCAGTACACTAGAAGTTTTATTCCAGCTGTTACCAAGTTGTGGAATGATCTTCCTAATCGGGTTGTTGAATCAGTAGAACTTCAAAAGTTCAAAGTTGGAGCAAATGCTTTTTTGTTGACCAGACGGACATGAGTCTTTTTATAGTTTATATATGACATTTTTGTTGTTGACGTTGTTAATAGTTTATATATGATATATCTCTTTTGACATTACTTTTTTTAGAATGAT
>NC_090744.1:643987-648278 GCF_036898095.1 Palaemon carinicauda
AGAGGAGAGCGAGAGAGAGAGAGAGATTGTCGACTCTAGCATAGTAAAAAACGTGTTTAATTGGTTGTTTGCCGATTACTTTAATACAGGGCATTGAAATATGATAAAAACACGTTATATTTGTAGTTGTTGTATAATTGAACATAACCTTAAACGAAGACTGAATGTACTTAGCTTTTTTCATATTTTTTAAACACCAAAAGTTTCTCAAGATCGGAAGTGTATTGGAGTTATTTTATATTTTTATTTATTCTACCAGCCGATCGCTACAAAGGACATAGGAAAAACTAATAAAGTTAGCAAGAAACTTCTTAACGAATGTTATCATCCCGTTGTAGATAAGCAAAAGGAAAATACAATCTTTGGGGCTGTGATCAACGTAGGCATTGTGATGTTAGCATAACATCCTCTATAGTTGAGAACAAACTAAAAGATACTGCCAGCATTACAGAATTTATTCCCTGGACTACAATCCACAAAGCTACAACAAATGTATCACTAGATGTAGGTGACATTTTACTAGAGAAAGAATTAATTGCTGCCACACTCAAACGACAACGGAATGCAATTGATAAGAGATGCAGATTTGACTAATCAGGTTGTTACACAAAAGTGAGGAGGACATTAGCATTTGCCCGATATGTAATCCTGCTAGAAATTTAGAAACATATTCAATACAGTTGTGTGATGGAAAGTTTTATCATTCCTTTCCTTTTGGGAAGTAATTGCTGCATTACCTTACTTACTGGCAAGGAGCTGCATCACCTTACTTAATGGCAAAGAGCTGCATTACCTTACTTAATGGCAAGGAGGAGCAAAACTTACAAGTTCATTTCTAATTATTTGAAAGACCGTAATTTGATGCAAACTTCAATTAGCGTTGGTTTCGAAAGACCCGTTATTAATAGTTTCAAGAATATATTCTCTAACTACCATTTAAGGATGTTTTCCTCATTTTGGCCAATGCCTTTGGCGCAAAATCCAGTTGCTAGGCTTAATGAGGAAACTATTAATGATTTCCTTATAAAGCCGCTTCAAGCATTGGTCTGTGCTCCTTCTGATTGCATATGTTATCTATTTGCTGAGAGCTCATTGCTTCTCTAGTGGATGAAATAGATGAATTTCTAATATATTTGAAAAGACATGGTTGGGTGTTGCGCAACATGGGCCATACATATAAGAAAAACCGAGAAACGAGATACAACAGCAGCTACATTATAACAACATAGTGAATGACCTGGCACTTACAAAAAATGCTATTGAGGAGTGGCATAATGCTTTTCATTACAAAGAAGTGTTACGAAGCAGGAAACTTTTTATTAAAGTTGGGTACAAAATTTGAGAAAAAAAAAAAACCGCCAGCAAATACAGAAATTTAATCTGAATAATCCAAGAGAAGTAACGAAGGCAGAACCTAAAAGATATTAGAATATGTCAAAGATTAAACAACATAGTCTCAAACATATTAATCCTAATCAAGGATACAGTTCTCAACAGAAGTTGCTCATAATTCAAAACGTTTTGATCATTAATGTAGTTTTAATATAGTTGTTTTTATACATAAATTGCATGCTTATGATGACTTTTGTTTACAAAATCTATCATCATTTATGTCATTTTGTTATAAAGACATTATCACTATAGCAGTTGCTTCTCATTCCATCAAAAAATTTTGCCCTGTCTAAACCTGTTGTCAATATTTCCCGTCGACATTGAAGTCCGTCTTCATACTTCATAGCGAGACTGAATGCAGAGACAATAATCAACGATTCACTACCATTATTATTTCTTTTAAATGTTCATATTTACTCCATCATTGGAACGTTGAATCTTTACACTTGATATGAAACTGACATTTTAGGCTTCCTGTGTTTTAAGCCCTTCGTTTTCATCAATAGATTACTATGTTTTTCTCTCCTCTTCCCTCAAAATACTTCCAAATGCTTGCGTTTATATATTATATATATATATATATATATATATATATATATATATATATATATATATATATATATATATATATATATATATATATATATATATATATATATATATACACACACACACACACATCGAAAAGATCTTTTGTACCATACAGAAAGTAATTGGCGATAAAAAATTTATGAAATATCTAAAATTTTAGATTTTTTCCCTATGAAATTCGCTTTTGATTAGAGAGAGAGAGAGAGAGAGAGAGAGAGAGAGAGAGAGAGAGAGAGAGAGAGAGAGAGAGAGAGAGAGAGAGATCAATTGTTGTTGGTTTGTTATATAATGGGGGCAGAAAAATTAGGAGAAGATGCATGAAAACAACATTTGTACTTCCATTCTCTAAGGAAATAACCTACCATTTAAGATAAGTTCTGAGACTCTATGATTAAAATAAATATATAAATACCTAATTTGTAGATGAGCATTGATGAATGGGAAAATAAGGTCATTAATGCAGCTACGTATAAAAGAAAAAAAACTGATTACAAATACAGTTATGTAGATTACATGAAGAATACAAAATTGAAACCTTAATTCTATGCAGTATTATTATCATTATTTTTATTTCCTAAGCTACAACCCTAGTTTGAAAAGTATCCTGAGCAGGATACTATAACCCCAGGGGCCCTAAAGGGAAAATAGCCCAGTGAGGAAAGGAAACAAAGAAAAAATAAACATTTTAAGAACAGTAACAACATTAGAATAAATATTTAGAATGTTTTCGTTTGAAACCATTTACAATTTGCTTTATTTGCTATCCTTTCTCGTTGTAACTCTTCCTCGGGCTAAACGACGACTGCAGAGTAAATGGACTAACAAAGAAAGCACCAACAGGACTAAGCCTAATGTGTTTAATAAGTCTTGTTTCATCCGTTCTTTCTGTGCAATATCTTGCCTTTGACGGTGTGACTTGTATATACAGAGAGAGAGAGAGAGAGAGAGAGAGAGAGAGAGAGAGAGAGAGAGAGAGAGAGTACAAGGTTTCTTGATGGATTTGCAATCCTTAGGGATTTTTAAGGTTTTTAAGTTGGTTGTCCTCATGACGACCTTGGGCAATTTGTGTTATATGAAAATTATGGCTGCCATTATTGAAAAATCTATTTTCTGTTACATCTTTGGTTCTATGCATGATAACATGAAGAATTTGGTGTCTATACCTATGTTAAGGTCAAGGAATATCAAACCCATTAAGTATGTTGTGGTAGGTATATATTTTGCCCTAATGTAAAATGGGTTGCCAAAATTTAGGTGTGGGGCTCATTTGTATTGTAAATGATATGGCCTAGACCCGTGGCATCATTTCAGAGAAGGCAGTAACATGCATACTTCGATTATCTTTAACGGAAATATAGTACTAATCGTCAAGGCAGCTCTATTGATGATTAGCTTTCTGTAGGAACAGTATATGACCAGAGGTTACCAAGTAAATGAGTGATATTGCTCCAAAGGGATGGGTATTTCTCAATTGCTGCGTAGACACCACCAATCTATGACACTACCAATAAATAAGGATAACATGTGATTGACAGAAACAAAATGCTAGAATTTGAAATAAAAGGTGATATAATTCTATATCTTTATTTGCAGCACCTTTAGCTAGTCTGTGCAAACTACAATTAAACAGGAAAGGGCGGTATGAAAAGTATGATACTGTCACAGAGTTAGTTTCGGAATGGATTGATTCATTCCCCATCTCTGCTTACCTCTCTCATGCCATGGAAAATTTGTACTTGGGCCAAATCTGCAATACAACAGCACAGACAAAACACAAAGAGGAAGGTGAAAAAGGCAGAAACTTGATGCTGATGATCGTGGGAGAATTGCTGCAGAGCTGGCAAAGCACTCCCACCCACTGAAAGCTGAGAGTGCTGTCCAGTATAACATTGTAAATGGCCAGGTTGCTCCAAAGGAAGTCAATGTTGAATATGCATTGTTGCTTGGACAAAAGATGGCAACAGCATTCCGTAAGGCACTGCCATCTGGATTCCACGCAAAACTTTCAATGGAACAGCTAAAGCATGGAATCGAGGTTGGTAACAAGACTGTCTTTGACATGGAGGCCATATTTCTCAGACTGCTTATGGTTGGTCAACAGCGTCAGCTGCAGTTAGAAAGCTTCTTTCAGTATGAGTTGTGTGCTGTCCCTTCCTCACTCATTGATGAGTATGGCTGTTTGCGTAAGGGCAACAAAGCTGTACTTGCCAGACGTCTTGGTGTGCTACAGCAAAACCCAATGGCTCCAAACACCATTACTGTAGATGCACAGCAGCTGCTTTATGCATGGCCTCATAGTGCATGCATC
>NC_090744.1:668778-673778 GCF_036898095.1 Palaemon carinicauda
TACTTTTTTTTTTTTTTTTTTTGATGTTGAACCTAAACAAAACATATACTTTTCTTATCATGGTAGCTCTAGACAGCACGTTTGAATTACTATTATAATTGTGATTACTCTATGATTAAATTATTCAGTATGTGTTGAGAAAATCACTCCTGATTCTCCAAAAATTAGAATCCTTCTTTTTCTCCTCTTTTTGATAAAAAGCTTATAAACAACTAAACATGCGTGATTGAGTAAAACTTGGGATGCCGGAATAATAATAATAATAATAATAATAATAATAATAATAATAATAATAATAATAATAATAATAATAATAATAATAATAATCAGGATAGCTATACATTAATCAATAAGTACTGCCGAAAATCATTCATGATTCTCCAAAAATCTTATTTTTTCCCATTCCAATACAAGCTCAAAAAACAACAAAACAGGCGTATTGGAGTCCAACTTAGGTTGCAGGAATATATATATATATAATATATATATATATATATATATATACATATATATATATATATATATATATATGTATATATATATATATATATATATATATAACATGCTAGCTGAAAAATAGTCATTAAGTACTGCGGAAAAGCACTCATTATTCCCTAAAAACTTGCAGCAAATGTTATTTGTTTATGTTGAAACAGGCTGACATGAGTCTCTTTTATAATTTATGTATGAAAGATCTGTTTTAATGTTGGCAGTTTTCTGAGAACAATTTATTTTAATTGTCATTACATCTCATATAGTTTATTTATCTTATTTTTCCCTTCCCTCCATTGGGTATTTTTCCTCTTTTGGAGCCGTAGGCTTATAGCATCCTGCTCCACAACTAGGGTTGTTACTTAGCTAATAATAAATAATAGTAATAATGATAATAATAATAATATTATCATAAATTAATTATTGTTGCGCTGACCTTTTGCTAAACTTGTAAACCTATCCCCAATTTGTATATAAAGCTGAAAAACTACTAAACAGGCGTAGAGGAGTCTAGCATAGGGTGCAGCAAAGTTTTTCCATGATACCTAAGGGAAATTATGTTTTTAAACATTACAAATTGAAACCGTGGCCTTAACTATGATAAAGAAAGGAAGAAAGAGCTCTAATCTGACTCCAAAATCAATTGCCCAGCAGAGGCTTTGCTGACAAGTCAAAGCTTCCAGCTCTATGTTCGCCTCGGTAGATTTCTTGCTTCGCTTCCTCTCATGAATTTTAACTCTGGTCGTAATTATCAGGACTTTGAATGCTTAGCTAACTAGTGGGTCACTCGTGGGAACTGTTTGATTCCTAATTAATGAGGAAAATGGGAATGTTGGGAGGACATCAACATAATAAATGCTTTTGAGGTTGGTGTTGCAATAAGAGATTGTCTCTATTACTGTTGCTTTACCTGATGTTATAATGATAGAAAGAATGTTAATATTCCTCAATTAAAATATGGAAGATTAACTTTTTCTCTAAAAAAAAAGGATAGTGACCTCATGTAATGCAATGATATTCAGTTATTATTATTATTATTATTATTATTATTATTATTATTATTATTATTATTATTATTATTATTATTATTATTATTATTATTATTATTATTATTCTCACGTTTAAGGCAAGTAATCAGAATAAAAAAAATTATGTTTCACTGAAAGACAGCTTAACTGAACCTTAGAATGAGTTAATTTTTCTTTTTCATCATTATACTTTATAAACCAGTAATTCTTCGTTTGTAATTCGTATTTCCTCCCCCTTTTTACTTTTGATCTTAGTCAAAGTGATGTGAAAGAACCCTTGTCGGAGTAGTGTACCAACTGTGTGGCACACAATTGTACATAATTATGTTGTATATATTATGCTTGTATCTGCGCTCTTCCCTCGCACTAAAAAGAACCTGAATGATCATGTCTCCGTTTTGCTCTGTAACATTGTCTGTCTCTCGAACAGGTCATGTCCTGTTGCCTTGAGGTTTTGTATATAAAGAAGAGTGTTCCTTAATAAAACTCAGTTGATTGCATCCTGCCTTTGAGTTAACAACTCCTCTCTCGGCCGTCACATTGGTCACCCCTGAAGTCAACTCGCTCCCACTGCCTTCCACCCCCACCTCCCTCGCCCCTCCATCGATGGTACTATGACGGAGACAGACTCTACTCCAGCAGTTGGCGCCACCCCATTGAAACTTTCACCGTTCGCCACCGGAGAAGCGTTTGCTTGGTTTCAGCGCTCAGAAGTCCAGTTTCGTATCAGGGGCGTGACTCGCTCAACCACCAAAGCGGATTATGTTCTCGCGGCGATACCCGAGGACACCTTCCAGAAATATCCGACTGGCTTTGTGAACAAGGAGACACCCCAATAGCGTATGAAGCCCTCAAAACATACCTTCTGCAGCAGTACTCGCCGTCACCAGCCGCCCGTATAGCAAAGCTTTTTCAACTCTCGCAACAACCGTTGGGGGACCAAAGGGCTTCGCTTGCCCTCAGGTAAATGACCAGTATCGCTCGCCTTCAACCTGCCACAGACGGCTCTCCTCGTGAGGTGAACCTACTTCGTGCCCTTTGGATACGCCGTTTACCCGAACCTGTACGCGCTGCCATACCCGATGTCGATAGTTTACCTATAAAGGACTTGATGACCAAAGCCGATGCCCTTATGGACAGCCACTTCAAGACCTCCATCAACGCCTCCATCCTTGACAACGAGGATGCCTATTCAATGTCAACCGAAGCTGACATGAATGCCGTAGGACATACACGCCTACCCCGTGACGTGCCGAAGCGGCGACAAAGCCGCCCACCACCCACCAATCGCTCGCGCCTCAACGAACGACTTCTAAAGCCACTTACTACCTCCCATCCGCCGCAGTTTTGCTACTACCACAGCAGATTCAGGGCAACCGCGAAGAAATGTGCCAAAGATTGTCAGTGGCCAAAAAACGTGTAAGTAGGCCATCGCTTGTGGCGGTGGCCTCCCATGTTTCTAATCTTTTCTTTTTACATGATGCAGGAACGGGCGTGCGATTTTTGGTAGACACGGGTGCTTGTCGTTCTCTTTGCCAAGAAAACTCTTCAAGGCACAACGTAGTCTGTCTACATCTGCCGACGTCCGCTTAGTAGCAGCCAACGGATCTGCGATACCCACCTACGGTTACAAGAACCTCACATTATCGTTCGGAAACGGTAAATTCAATTGGAAGTTTCTCGTTGCTGACGTCACAATGCCAATCCTTGGTGCGGATTTCCTCTCTCATTTCCACCTTCTGGTCGATGTCGCCCACCGACGATTGGTCAACGCAGACTCGTACTTGTCGACACCTCTTCAACCCGCCCCCTCTAACCTCGCTCTCCACATCAGCGCACCCACGGATGCCTACGCCCACCTCCTCACGTCGTACCCGGAAGTTTTACGTCCAGAACTTTGCCAAACGCCCACGGTTCCTGCCAAGCACGGTATTTATCACCATATCAAGACGACGGGACCCCCAGTCTTTGCAAAATTCAGACGTCTGGCACCGGAACGATTGGCAGCCGCCAAACAGACGTTCGCCGAAATGGAGAAAATGGGCCTTTGCCAAAAGGCCTCCAGCCCATGGTCGTCACCCTTACACATCGTTCTGAAGAAAGACGGCTCCCTCCGTCCGTGCGGGGATTACAGGCGCCTGAACATGCAAACAGAACCGGATCACTACAAGGGGTAGTGATCCGGTTCTGTTTGCCGATGTGACCTCCTACCTGCACAAAGCGAAGGTTTTCTCTACGCTCGACCTCCTGAAGGGGTATTATCAGTTGCCTATGAACCCAGAAGACATCCCCAAGACCACCATCACCACTCCGTTTGGTACATACACCTTCAATTACTCCTGTTTTGGCCTTCGTAATGCTGGGGCAACGTTTCAACGTCTCATGGATGGCATCTTAGGGGACCTCCCTTTCTGTGTATGTTATGTGGACGACATACTTGTGTTCTCCTCCTCAAAAGAGGAACCCCTCCGTCACCTACGCATCGTGCTCGACCGCCTGCAACAGAACGGCCTTGTAGTCCGGTACGACAAGTGTACCTTTGGCGCCAACGAAGTGTCGTTCTTAGGGCACCGTATCACTCCCGAAGGAGTCCATCAACTCCCGGAGAAGGTAGCAGCCGTTCAGAACTTCCCCGCGCCCTCGACCGTCAAAGCTCTGCAGGAATTCTTGGGCATGATCAACTATTATCACCGTTTTCTGCCAGCCATTGCCGCCACTCTTGCTCCCCTCTACGCGTCCCTCAAGGGCAAGCCAAAGGACCTGAAGTGGGGTCCCCTTCAAGAAGCAGCCTTCTGCAATGCAAAGAAGGCCCTATCAACTGCTGCGGCTCTCACTTTTCCTATCCCACACGCCCCTCTCCTTCTCTCCACAGATGCCAGCGACGTCGCTATTGGTGCAGTACTCGAGCAGGTGGTCAAAGGCTCGCCCCGCCCATTGGCCTTCTTCAGCAGAAAACTGTCCAAGGCAGAATCGGGTTATTCTACCTTCGATCGAGAATTGCTGGCGGTGCACTTGGCTGTCCGTCACTTTCGCCATTTCTTAGAAGGTACGCCCTTTGTCATTCGCACAGACCACATGCCTCTGGTGCACGCCTTTACTCGACAGTCTGATGCCTGGTCCGCCCGTCAACGCCGACATCTCTCCGCCGTGGCAGAATACAATTGCACCCTCCAACACGTCCCTGGGAAAATGAATCCCGTTGCCGATGCCCTGTCAAGAAACACGTTGGCTGCCGTTCAACTGGGATTGGATTACAATGCCCTGGCTGAAGCCCAACAACAGGATCCAAAGTATCAAGCTTGTAGGACTTCCTGCACGTCCCTCCGTTTGGAAGATTTTCCCCTCGAAGACTCCAACACCACCCTCCTCTGTGACGTCAGTACTGGTAGACCGCGACCTTGGATTCCTGCTCCCATGCGCCGACAGGTGTTTGATTTCATTCACGGCCTTTCACATCTCTCGTGCCATTCTACTGCATAG
>NC_090744.1:678160-698160 GCF_036898095.1 Palaemon carinicauda
AAATTCACGAATGGGTTCATGTATTACGGCTCTATACCCAAGCGCTGGGGCCTGTCAGGCCATTCCGCTACCAGATTGCTACTGGAGAAAACTTGGAAATTAAGATGTTGTACACAGCATGAGGGAAGAAATGAAATTGGGAAGGAAGTAAAAGAATATAAAGAAAGTGCTGAAAGCGGGAGAAGGAATGTACTAAGACCATCAGGCAATGTCTGCGGTGCGCAGCCTGTGACACACACACACACACACACACACACACAAGAGAACTATAATTGTTCTTATGGAAAAAGACAGGACAAAGAAAGTCGTAATTGAATTTCGTTAAGAATAAAAATACTAAGCGAGGCCCATTATGCATTGTTGCATGGGAATAACTTATTATCATTATTACTAGCCAAGCTACAACCCTAGTTGAAAAGCAAGATGCTATAAGCCCAAGGGCTCCAACCGAGAACAATAGCCCAGTGAGGAAAGGAAACAAGGAAATGAATAAACGATATAAGTAGTAATGAAAAATTAAAATGAAATATTTTTAAAAAATTAACATTAAAACAGATAATTCATATATGAATTATGTCAGCCTGTTAACTTACAGAAAAAAAGCCCAGACTTTATTACTTGTTTAAATAGACCAAACAGTTATTTTTCCCGTTAAACACGAATAACACCCTGTAATGTTGCACCAAGAAAGATATATATATATATATATATATATGACTTCAAGTAGTTTAACACAAATGTGTGTTTGTACGATAATCATCTTTGTGGTGGCCGATGTGGTAAAGTCCCTGACTGGTGAACGCCAAAGTGGGATTAGTATTCAAGCAAACTTGTGAGGTAAGGATGGGAGGTTGCCTGGCCCTCCTTGGTCCTAGCTTGGGTGTGAGGGACCTTGGGCGCTATCTTATGTACATATGGTCAGTCTCTAGGCCCTAGAGACTGACCATATATACAATGCCCTAGAGTCTAGGGCATTGTACTGCTTGATAGGGCAATGTCACTGTCCCTTGCCTCTCCCATTCATGGGCGGGCTTTAAACCATTAAGATGCTATCAGAGATACTCGTTCAACATCAGAGTGTCTTTCCCCTTCTTGATAACTGCCAAAAGGTCTGACAACGACAGCCAAACCTTATAAATGATGTACGTTCATATCCCCATATCAATTTATAAGCTCCAATGACGTTGCCTTCAATTTAAAAATAAAATAAAATATCTTTGCAACAAACCTTTGCAGTTTTGATTATTGATATTTAGAGCTAATTCTAATACACAAAAAAGAAAAAAAACAGTAAACATTTTGACCCTTGGTAACAATAGATGAACAAAAATCGCATACGACAAATACCCAAAAGTGCAGAAATATTGAAATAAAGTATTTGTGAAGAAAGAATGAGTTAAACTCATTAGAAAATCCATTCATTTTATGATGGCCGAATACCTAATGCCTTCAAAGCCAGGTAGTAAACATGATCAATATAAAAAACATATAACCAGAAGAGACTTAAACCTTTCCTGGAGTCTTGCAAGTAGCAACACAGGCAATGGATAAACCATGATAACCCTACGAAGTGTAATGTGATGACCAAAAATCTAGTTTAATTTGCAATATTAAGCTGGTTTCAATAGGTTTTTTTTATTCTCAAAGAGAGAGAGAGAGAGAGAGAGAGAGAGAGAGAGAGAGAGAGAGAGAGAGAGAGAATGAATTTATATTTCTAATAAGGAAACGAACCCTTTCCCCAGTGTTATTTTTCAGTTAATCTCGTTACTCGGCATGCATTCATACCCCCCCCCCCCCCCCAGATATAAGACCAGCCCTATCAGGCCTTACATCTTACGGACCATTTCTCACTTAGAATGGAGAGCCACCTTTGCAGAAATCACGAGTACCCCCCCCCAGGTCCAAAAGACACTCGAACAAGGACATCGAAAGGAGATAAGGACTGGATAACTGTCCTTAAATGAACACAGTACTGATATTACGCGTCCAATGAATCATTATATTTACCGTCTGGACCTTTAATGGAAGCTATATAAAAATATGCATAAGCTTAAACGTAGGTTACTTTACTTAGGCTCCAGACTTGATCTGGTTACGTACAAAAGTAAGTTTCGATTCGACAATTTTCATCGGTATGCAGATAATACACATCAACTTTTGCAATATCTTCATCTATACTATGAAAACCTATTTCATTATGTTGATGCATTTAACCTACTTTAGATTGAAAAATACAATTTTTTTACATTTGAACATAATTTTCTAGTCCTATTTACACAATCAATTCAATTTTTCTTTGTATAATCACTTCATTCATAGAGTTGTTACCCCCCCCCCCTCTCTCTCTCTCTCTCTCTCTCTCTCTCTCTATACATACATACATACATACATACATACATACATACATACATACATACATACATATATATATATATATATATATACACACATATATATAATATACATATACACACATATCTCCATATATATATATATATATATATCTATATATATATATATATACATATATATATATATATATATATACATATATATATATATATATACATATATATATATATATATATATACATATATATATATATACATATATATATATATATATATACATATATATATATATATATACATATATATATACATATAATATATATATATATATACATATATATATACATATATATATATATATATATAACGATATCAACAGCAAATGAAGCAGTTTCGAGTACACTGCAGAACAAAGGCCTCAGCCATATCTTTAATCATGTCTCGGTTTTAGCCATTTTCATCACGACGTTGGCCACTGCAAATTGGCAATGGTGGGGAGACTTTAGCCTGATAGGTCACAGCAAACCAACCTAGTACGGGTGTCCCTGACCAGCACAGCCTTGCTGATCATGGTGAGACGTAAACTCTTCCACCAAATTACGGTATTTCTGCACAAGAGGGCTTTATAAACGATAGAGGAACCCTAAAAAAATTTTTTTTTTTCTTTTTTTTTTTTTTTTGAAGAAGAAGAGAGGATAGAGGGATGTATGGAATTAACCTAGATCTGGGACTTGGACACACTGAGAAGTATGTGAAGGAATACTGTACAGTAACTTGATCAACCTTACACAGGGAATGCTTAAGAATACATTTTACCCATTAGAAAATACCCTGCATTGTATCAAGTGTGGATTACCCTATTATTATTATTATTATTATTATTATTATTATTATTATTATTATTATTATTATTATTATTAGCTAAGCTACAACCCTAGTTGGAAAAGCAGGTTGCTATAAGCCCAAGGGCTTCAAGAGGGAAAAATAGTCCGGCGAGGAAAATAATAAAGAAATAAATAAACGATGTAAGTAATGAACAATTAAAATAAAACATTTTTAAAACATTAACAACATTAAAATACCAGGTAAAAAAACACATTCACTTTGAGCTAACAGTAATCCCATAATAACTAGAGCATTGAACTCAAAACATTTCACAAGTCAGGAGAGAGAGAGAGAGAGAGAGAGAGAGAGAGAGAGAGAGAGAGAGAGAGAGAGAGAATCATCGTAACTCGAGGCATCTAAACTAACAACAGGCCTGGGAGGCTAATAAGAGCGGCAATGCATACACCAAAATAACGCAGCGTTGTGAACTTCGAAGAATTAAGACAGTTGAATTTACAAGTCAATTAATGCACTCAATAGCTTCTAATCGTTACCCTATATAAAAAATACATTGCCAATAAAAAAAAAATTGCAAAGTATGATGAAGTTGAATTTCATTCTACGTTTTGATTTCATTAGAAAAATGTATGAATTTGGAGTTTCAGTGACAAAGGTAGAAGGATTAAATCAAGTACATCTACCAAAGACCAAAGGAACAGTCCAATGATCTGTAACTAATGCCTACAGTACAGATTCGAAAAAAGCGATGTCGAAAGGAGAGAGAGAGAGAGAGAGAGAGAGAGAGAGAGAGAGAGAGAGAGAGAGAGAGTTGTATCGGACCGTAACCAAAAAGCAAGCACAACGCATTTTCCTAAAAGAATCTAATGCATACCTACCATCTATATGACAAAGCTTGTCTTACTTTCGCAGGTCCCCCTGAATAAGACAGACGTCTCGTATACAAATACATGTGCCCTGTAAATTAAGGTCGAGCAGCCAACCTCGCCAACATGATAAACAGACTGTACCAACAGATAGATGAGCTTCACCCACAGATGACATTGAATGAATCACACCGGGAATCTAGAAGAGAAATCAAAGCATAGCAAGCTGAAGAGCAATAACTATTGAAACTTTCAGTAATACCGCCGTACTGTAAAACGTGAGAGTAATGGGTAAGAATAAAATGAACAATGCCCTACTTTTTAGTACCTAATGAAACGAGTTCAAACATATTACAATAAAAAAAGAGAGAAATGTTTCTAAATTCAAATGCAACCGATGCCTCAATAACTTTATTCTACTTCGCTGCCAAAGTCTACCAATCTTTTAATTTTTTAGTACTCTTACTAAAGGTTACAATACAGAGAATTCAATATTTACACGAGAAAAAAAAATTGTAAAATATTAAATCAGTTATTAAAGAACAAACCACTAAATGTACAGCACTTCCTCTGTGCATCTATACCAATGAATCACTTTTTTTGCATCACTAAATAGTCTGTGTTGGACAACATGCTAATGTGAAATGATTACTCCTCATTCGGTGCCCATTGACACATCAAACATGGCTAAGGAAACAACGTTGTTAACTCTGGTCATTTCAAAGTTTTTATGAATGTAATTAAAAACGTGTAGATGAATTAATCAAAATAATAATAATAATAATAATAATAATAATAATAATAATAATAATAATAATAATAATAATAATAAACACTAATAATAATAAAAATAATTATAATAATATTGAAAACAACAGTAATGATAATTCCATAACTATATTGTATCACAAAATCTCTATCCAAATTTTACTTTCATTGTACCTGGGGCACTGACTGACTACATTAATCCAAGGCAAATGACGCTGTAATGATCGACGGGAAATAGAACGCAATAGCAAGCTGCATGACCATAAATCATTCCACAGAGAGAGAGAGAGAGAGAGAGAGAGAGAGAGAGAGAGAGAGAGAGAGGTATTCGCGTATTAAAAAGCAAATTTTTTTTTGCGTAATTCAAATTCAAATAAGTTAATGGCAATTACAAGTTTATCGATGCAGCATAAAAAAGATGAGACTAATAGCTTTTTGACACTTTGTTAGTAATACCACCGTATTTTACTGCATTATACTATAACATGTGCTAGAAATGGATTAAGCACAGACGAAAAGAATACCATAAGAGAGAAGAAATCTTACAAATTAAATGTAATCGATGCTGCTATAACTATGTTGCACGTCACGGCCAAATCGATTCCAATCTTTACTTTTATATATAGCAACTTAGCAACACAAACCCCATTGTACCTGGGTACTGATTGACTACAAGGCAAATGGCGTAGTAATAATAAAACGTGCTAACAAGTTGCAGGGGCACGAGAGAGAGAGAGAGAGAGAGAGAGAGAGAGAGAGAGAGAGAGAGAGATTTTTCTGCCACCTCCCCCCATTGCTAATTATATCTAGGAATGCGCAATATTACAGTAAAATGCATTTATACCCTCTCAGTAAAGACCAGCCCAATCAGGTCTCATGTACTAAGGACCATTTTCTATTTGTCAACATGGAAAGCCATCCTTGCAGAAATCGTGAGCATCACCCAGGTTCAACAGGTATTCGAGCAAAGGCGTGGAAGGGAGAGATGTTATAACTATGAATATTTTGGCACAACTGTATCGAACCGTGACCAGGAAGCCAGCACAACACACTTCACTAAAAGAATCGAATGCATAACTGCCATGTAAAATAACCAGCTTGCCTCACTTGTGCTGGACACCTTGAATTAAATAAACATCGTATACCAATACAAATGCTAAAATACAGGAATATCTGTATCCATCTCGGTATGATAATGAAGTCCCTCTTGAAGAGGTCATCGTCGTCTTATGTCCTGGAGGAACAATAAATTATCAAGCCATTCAAATCCACGGCCAGCATATCATTGACAATTAAAACTATAATAGATAACATTTCTTAATAACAGGCGCTTTTGATTCTTGAAAGTAAATATGATTTGCCCAGAGAGATCTTGTTTAAAGCAACCCAGTTGTGGAATGATCTTCCTAATCAGGTAGTTGAATCGATTGAACTTCAAAAGTTCAAACTTGCAGAAAATGTTTTTATGTTGTTACTGTTTTTATATATAGAGTTTTATTCCGCTGTGACCAAGTTGTGGAATGATCTTCCTAATCGGGTTGTTGAATCAAGTAGAACTTCAAAAGTTCAAAGTTGGATCAAATGCTATTTTGTTGACCAGGCGGACACGAGTCTTTTTATAGTTTATTTATGACATATTTGTTTTTGATGATGTTAATAGTTTATATTGACATGTCTGTTTTGACGTTGTTACTTATTTTAGAATGATTTATTGTTAATTTGTTCTCTTCATTTATTTATTTCCTTATTTCCTTTCCTCACTGGGCTATTTTTCCCTGTTGGACCCCCTGGGCTTATAGCATCTTGCTTTTCCAACTAGGGTTGTAGCTTGGATAGTAATAATAATAATAATAATAATAATATATATATGTATATGTGTATAAGTGTATATATATATACAATTATATATATATATATATATATATATATATACATATATACAAATAAATATACAAATAAATATATATATATATATATATATATGTGTATATATATATATATATATATATACACAAAGTTTTCACGTCCTGGAGTTTAGCCAGTTTCATCACGACGATGGCCAATACAGATTGGTGATGTATCGGAGATTTTTGTGTGATCGCTCACAGCAAACCAACCTCGTATGGGTGGCCCTGACTGGTAAGCTTTGCACATCATTGCGATACACAAAGACTTTCACTATGTTAAGCTATCCCCACTCACACTCATATTTCATCAATAAATCTAAACTAAAACCTTATACTTAGCCTCGAGATTTGATCTGTTTACGTCAAAAATTGGAAAAGTTTCAATTCATCCATTTCTGGCTGCTATGCATTAAATTGGGTACTGGACACACAATAGCTCTAGCTATATCCTCACCTATACTGATAAAGCCTATTCTACCATATTGATACTTTTAAACCTTTCAATTTCAACCTAAATTATTAATAAAAAAAGTTTTACATTGGATCAAATTTTCTAGTCTTACTCACGTCAGTTTTCCTTTATATAATATAAATATATAAATATATATATATATATATATATATATATAATATCTATATATAAAAATACATTATACTTATATATATACACACATATATATATATATATATATACCACAGATATAAATATACACACATACACTTACATACAGTATGTGTGCATACTGTATATGCACACATACTGTATTTAAAACATAAGGGGTTTATATAAATATAAGCAAGTATTGCTTAAGATAATCATAAGGCTAATGCTAATGACATTTAAATTCGTTAAGACTAATATAATAAAGTAATTTCGATCTAAATATCTAATAGTTTTTTCAGTAAATTTCGGAAAAAAACCGTTAAACAAAAGCGTTTATAATGTCCTTCCAACCACACAGAGAGAGAGAGAGAGAGAGAGAGAGAGAGAGAGAGAGAGAGAGAAATGTTTCAGAAACCATTTTGGTCGATAAAATTCTTAATTAAATTGCCAAAAGGACTCTTGTAGTAATAAACCCGTTATCAGAGACAAATAGAAGATTTACTTGGGGGGGATAAATAATAACAATAATAACAATAACAATAATTATAATAATAATAATAATAATTAATAATAATAATATTGTATTAGTGGGTTCATATTATTATTATTATTATTATTATTATTATTATTATTATTTATTATTACTTGGTAAGCTATAACCTTAGCTAGAAAAAGCAGAATGCTGTGAGACCAGGGTCCCGCACAAGGAAAATAGCCAGTGACAAAAGGAACCAGGAAAAATGAAATATTTTAAGAATAGAAATATTAAAATAAATATTTCCTATATAAACTATAAAAACTTTAACAAAAGGAAGACAAATAAGATAGATTAGTGTGCCCGAGCGTACCCTCAAGCAAGAGAACTCTAACTTATTTCGAGGGCAACTGATGATTCTTAGCAAATATTTAGGTAACTATCAGGAGAAAATACAAGTAGATTTCCCTATACGTTATAGAAGGGGGATTGTGTGCGCATTAATGATTCACGTATATACAGGAGAGCCCGTTTCTAACATGCAAGACAAACTATAAAATACCTTATTATTATTATTATTATTATTATTATTATTGTTACTTGCTAAGCTAAACCTTAGTAGGAAAAGCAGGCTATGCTCTAAGCCCAGGGGCTCCAACAGGGAAAGTAACCCAGTGAGGAAAGGAAACAAGGGAAAATACAATAGTTCAAGACAGTACGACAATAAAAATGAATATTTAAAAACTTTAACAAAACAGGATAAAAGAAATTTAGATAGAACAGTGTGCCCCAGTGTCACCCTCAAGCAAGAGAACTCTAACCCAAGACAGCGGAGACCATGGTACAGAAGTTATGGCACTACCCAAGACTAGAGAACAAAAGTTTGATTTTAGTGTGTCCTTGTGTTAAAACTGACCTAGTTATTATATTCGATACAGCAAACTATACAAGAAATACAGTTTATACAAGAAACCTATATCTAAATAATCATAAAGAACAAAATGAAAACTAATAAGCTAAATATATAGATTTAGAGACCCTGCAAGAAAACCACATTTGACGCAAAGTACTATTTCCGGTACAGAAAATGTTTCCATTGTTTGTACATATTTGGAAGAGAGACCGAGGAGCCATTGAACCGAACACTTGTAATGTCCAGTAAATGATAGAGAAGGATCAAAGTGGTTCAAAAATGAATAGTCAAAGGAATCATTTCATTAGTAAAACTTAGTAGGACTCGTCTTACTGTGAGAGAGAGAGAGAGAGAGAGGAGAGAGAGAGAGAGAGAGAATTTGACAATTTCCTACAATAAAGGCTCCAAAAACCTTCGATTTCCAGGTATCAAAATCAGAGCTAATACGCAATTATGTATTGTAAAATGTATGCATGAACTGAAGTACTCATCATAAAGTATTTTGCTATTGGCATACCAAATAATTCCTACAAATTATATCTCGGTGACAGGTGGCAGAATAAAATGGAAATACTAAGATACGCTATACTCAAGAACTGCGTGAAAATATTTGGCCTGTTATTATTATTATTATTATTATTATTATTATTATTATTATTATTATTATTATTATTATTATTATTGCTAAGCTACAACCCTAGTTGGAAAAGCAGAATGCTACTACAAGCCCAGCCCCTCTTTTCTCCCAGCACTCAAAAAGGTCCACATTGACTAAGACAAACAACTGAATTTTATCCATTCAGTTCTTCGATTAGGAAAAGCTTCACATATTGGTGTGACTTAAATCACTTTAAAGTGCTTTCAAAAACTAGAATTAGACCATCGTTGAAAAATATAACGAAGGAAAAGGCTTAGTATTTTGCTCTAAATCATTCTGGCTAAAATACTGATGCGCAGTTAATTAAAAAAGTCAGGCCTTCTTCATCATGAGGCTCAATACTACACAGTATTCTAGAAGTTTTATTCCAGCTGTGACCAAGTTGTGGAATGATCTTCCCCAATCGGGTAGTTGAATCAGTAGAACTTCAAAAGTTCAAAGTTGCAGCAAACGTTTTTATGTTGAACCAGGCTGACATGAGTCTTTTTATAGTTATATATAAATTATTGTTTAATGCTGTTAATGTTTTTTTAATATTTTATTTTAATTTTTCTTTACTTATATTGTTTATTTCCTTATTTCCTTTCCTCACCGGGCTATTTTTCCCTGTTGAAGCCTTTGGGCTAATAATATCTTGCTTTCCTCCCAACCAGGGTTGTAGCTAGGCTAATAATAACAATAATAATAATAATATGAAAACTGGGATGAAAATACTTGTACCTACAATGGAGTCAATCAATTATTAAGTATTGTCAACTAGAGGGGCACTCGGTAGAGAGCAGACCTCCGCCACGGCAGGCTTATTTCTCGACCTTTTGCTTGATTTTGACCTTGACCTTAGCATGTATTAAATTGGCATGGATTTTCATACATTCAAATATGAACCAATTTTGAATTCTCTGTGACAACGATGTTCAAAACTTTTGGCTGATTACGTGAATTGATCATTTTGCTTGACCGTGACCTCGACCTCTGACCTTCAAAAATTTAATAATTTCCAACTTTTCACATAACAGCTAATCCCTTTAATTTTCATTACTCTACGAATAAAATTGTGGCCATAAAGCTGTTCACAAACAAACACAAACTGGGGGCAGTACGTAGCTTCGTTCTAACTTCGTTGTAGGAGATAATAATAATGTAAATATTTACCTAATTGTGACATACGGGATGTGAACCAGTACCTATTCCACTACATTGGAATGAGAGAGAGAGAGAGAGAGAGAGAGAGAGAGAGAGATGAGAGAAGAGAGAGAGAGAGAGAGAGAGAGAGAGAGATATTGGTGTCAAAGCTCAAGTTTAATAATACATACGATGTTAGGAAGCTAAAATATCAACCAGTATCTGACAGATGGAATTTAGATTTTGAGTAAAGGAGTAAGGCTTTTAAGCCATGTGCTTTGTGAAGACACCGCAAAATACTTCAGTTTGACCAGTGGTCAAAACCTAGAATGAAAAAAAAAAAAACACAAGTAGAATGTCACAGAGACTTCAAAACATGGTTCATATTTGAGTGTATGAAAATCCACGCCAATTAATACATGTTAAGGATCAAGGGGTCATAGGTGTAAATGCGAAAGTCGTGAGAAATAAGCTGCCGCGGCGGAGGTCTGCACTCTACCGAGTCTCCCTCTAGTTGATGCTGCTTTGGATGGCACTATATGCCCTACATCGCCGCTCCAAACACACACACACACACACACACACACACACAATCCTCGCTTTAGAAATTGGATCAAATTATAAGACTCGAAACGAAACATACAAAAACACACATTGTTTAATGGCAATAAATTATGGTTGAGACACTAACCTCATTAGTCAAACTTGATTCCTACAAAATATATCAAATCCTATTGATAAAAAGTTATAAATCAAAACCTATGATAAATAGATATTCAAATTTTATCTATTAAAACTGTGCTTCTTAAAAACATCAAAATACTAAAAAAAAAAAAAACCTCTGGATCAGATAATTTTCTAACCGAGATATAAATGTGTGTTTTCAAAACAGATCATTTATAAAAAGACTATGTTTTCATGGGTAAAATAGTGCCACATTCGCTGCAATTGGGGGACAGTTTCGCGAGGTTGTGAACATTGAAAAACCACTGGGGAATTTTGTCTTAATACGAAATCTTGGTAGAGTCTATGACGATGAACTCACAGTCTTCAACAATAAATATGCAGAGGTAACTCGACCCTACTTCACCAACAATACCAGAAAATTGTACGTAATTTAGTGACATGATAGAGAAAAATAATAATGTCAACCACAAATTCAGACTATAATCAAGTTTTATCTTACAAGGCTTAAATAAAGTGAACTATAGACTAGAATATAAACGAGTGGCCCTGCGTATCATACCTTGAAATAGACCTTGATATAATAGAAACTCTAGAAAGTATATTTCTGTACAGATAGAATTTATCTACGAACAAGAACGAATCAACAAATGGACAAAGACAGTCCACGTAGGTATCGAGGAGGACACCAATACAGACATACATTAAATGAGAGAGAGAGAGAGAGAGAGATGAGAAGAGAGAGAGAGAGAGAGAGAGAGAGAGTGTGTGTGTGTGTGTTACTAGATGATAACCTGGCGCTGATACCAGCTGGCCATTCTGAGCTAAAGAAATTACGGTAACATCAAAAGTTACATCATGACGTTAGACAACACAGGAGAAAAGAAGCAGGAACCAAGGAAGAGAAAATGTCTGGGAAGACACAAATGTATATCACTGGTCCTTCAACCTCTCTACTATCAACCCAAATAGAGTTGGTGTGTTCAGCACTTGTCCCTCTCTGGACCATCCGAGCCAGTCTCTACTACAGACAAGGATATGCAAATGAATAAGGAATGAACACAATTATGATAAATCAGAACAAAATATTCTGGTCTAAAGTAATCCCTCCTTTATGATTTAGGAATTAGTTCATGGTCCTGTTGCAACAACAGGATGGAGGGACACAGGAATTATTCAACGTAGGCTAAAACATGGATGGAGCTCTGGGGGTGGAAGGACATTGCATTCAAGCAAGGAATATCCTCAACTGTGCAAGATTGCATTAAATCCACTATCACACAATCGATTTTAACACATCATTTCGCGAAATGTGAAATTAAATCAATAATGGAACAAAATCAAAGGATACGAATAACGTACCATCAAGATACTGCAGCACAAAAATTAAAAAAGAAAAAAAAAATAAAAGCCCAAAATAAAGCTTTTCACTGCTGGTGTGATTAAAAACTAATTGTTATCAAATCCTTAAACAATTCAAAATAATCACATATCCTGATCGACACTAGATTATAGTGAGATTTCGTAAATTCTAACTAGAAAAAAAAATCTTAATAAATAATCATGACTTTCTTCAAAGGCTCTACAGCCCGCATACAACTCCCAAGTGGGAAAAACGTACAGAGGATGTTCTTCCAGGCACAAAAGTTGATAGAAATAGAAAGAAAACTATGCAAGCGAACCATCAAAACCCAAGCAAATACATTTCGTTTTTATGCAAACCTGAAGGACTCAAAATCTCTTTCAACTGTGAGGCTAAATGGCCGTAGAAGCCTTTGTTGATAGCTGCTTTCTGCTGTCGCCTGAACGGAAGTTCTAGAAGGCCAATAACAACAGGAAATTTATCTTGTAATTACGAGACAATACGAGAGGTATCTATAACGTAGAAAAGTAGCAGACCAAAAACCATGGAAATTACTAAAGGAATACAATTCCAACATCTCGCCATTGATAAATTCTAGATGACATGTCGGAACATTCCGCTCCATTTACCGACACAAATTGTAATACTTTATTACCCGTATAGAATCTGATCACACAGAGAGAGAGAGAGAGAGAGAGAGAGAGAGAGGAGAGAGAGAGAGAGAGAGAGAGAGAATCACGTACCAAAATACATCAATTGATTGTTTCTTAAGAATCGATTCACTCCGACGAGATAAGGAGGATTTCCCCCACATTTTGACCTGATAATGAATATTGTTGGAATCTCATGACCTGATAAAACAGCACATGGAGTTTTTTTTTCTTTTTTTACTAGGAAGGGTAAAAAAATACCGATCAATATAAAAAAGCACTATAAACTAAAACATGGAAATATGAGACCTGAGTCTGATGATAATCTCTTATAAAAAAGACAGTCTAATATAACTGATATTGTTCAAGTGGCCGAGTGAATGTTCAAAAGAACGAAGCATTACAAGTGGCCGAGTTGAATGTTCACAAATTGATAAGAAGAGACACATGGATGAAGACCTACATCACATTGGAATACCAGTGTTAAAAAAGAATAGTCCATAATACTATATTGCTATAGAGAGAGAGAGAGAGAGAGAGAGAGAGAGAGAGAGAGAGAGAGAGAGAGAGAGAGAGAGAACACGGTCCTATAGCACCCTGACACCCAGCCCCCAAAACTCCCTTTGTGGGTCCATTTCCTCATTACGAGAGAGAGAGAGAGAGAGAGAGAGAGAGAGAGAGAGAGAGAGAGAGAGAGAGAGAGAACTCGGTCCTATAGCACCCTGACACCCAGCCCCCAAAACTTCCTTTGTGGGTCCATTTTCTCATTACGCCTTTCCTTTCCTCTGTCCCCGGAAAAAAAATCTCTTTTCCATTATAGGTCAAATTGAGGGCAAAAATGAAAGAAGGCAATCACAAAATTCTAATTTCAGATTTCTCTCTCTCTCTCTCTCTCTCTCTCTCTCTCTCTCTCTCTCTCTCTCTCTCTCTCTCAAGTAGTAACCTACCATTTAGGATAAGTTCTGAAATTCTATCATTTTAAATAAAACATACAAAGAAAAATCCTTAATATTTGGAATATTTAACCCTTGCACTATTGACCGATTGTAAGCAGCAATATGGAAAATATGATAAATTCTATTGGAAAAAAGAAATGCTACAATTTTTACAATTTCTTACTGACTTCACGGATAAGAAAAAGGGTCTGAGCTGAACAAGTTCCCTACTTTACGAGAGACAAAAGCCACTACACTTTAACAGTGAAAAAATACCACAAGAACTGTTATTATTATTATTACTTGCTAAGCTACAATCCAAGTTGGAAAAGCAAGATGCTATAAACCCACGGGTTCCAACAGGGAAAATAGCCCAGTGGGGAAAGGAAGCAAGGACAAATAAAATATTTTAAGAAGATCAACAATATTAGAATAAATATTTCCTATTTAAAATATAAAAACTTGGAACAAAACCAGAGGAAGAGAAATTAGATAGCATAGTGTGTCCGAGTGTACCCTCAAGCAAGAGAACTCTAATACAAGAGAGTGGAAGAAGCCCATGGTACTACAGAGGCTATGGCACTCACTACCCAAGACCATTTCTTACCGTATCCAAATGGATGAAATGCACCTGCATTGATACACCACATCACTCTCTCATTGAGCAACACCGAAGTAAAATAATCTCAATCTACTTGGATTAATAAAATGGTAGAAACGATACTAAAATAAAATGATGTGGAATATCTTACAAGAAGGAATGTTGGGAATTGCATTTTCATTTCTTAGTATTTTTTTCCCCCTTACTTGGATAATTCTTCAATGATATCAAAGTAACCTGTCCATTTCTACTCGCCTTAAGACATACAATAAAGAAATACATTGTTTACCGACAATGAAGTCAACTTTCAATAATAGATTTGGCAGAAAAAAAACTGCGGCAACAAGAAGAAAGTTTTACGTAATTTGGTTACCTGATAACTTCACAACTAAATAATAAGGCTACAATTATGAAGTATATCTTGCAATGCTTAAAAGAATACTTTAACTTGAGGGGCACTCAGTAGAGCGCAGACCTCTGCTACGGCAGCTTATTTCTCGAACTTATAACCTTAACCTTTAACGTTTATTAATTGGCTTGGAATTTCACGCGGTTAAACATGAATCAAGTTTGAAAGTCTGTGTGACATAGATGTCCAAACTTATGGCTGATTACGTGAATTGGACATTTTGTTTGACCTTCCAAAATCTAATCATTTTCAGCTTTTTACATAACAGTTAATTCCTGCAAGTTTCATTACTGTATGATAAATATTGTGGCAACAGGGGCAAAAACATAACCAACTTCGTTGGCATAAGTAAATGTAAAGGCTTTGACACGAGAATAGGAAAAGATGGGCTCTGCACATCACATATTAAAATAGACTTCGATATGAGAGACTAGAAATTATATCTCTGTATGGCTGGAAGTTCTCTATAGAGGAGACCGGGGCGAAAGGTAGTCCACAAAATTATGGAAAAGGACACTCACGCAGACCTTCGTCATATTGGGGAGAAGAGAGAGAGAGAGAGAGAGAGATGAGAGAGAGAGAGAGAGAGAGAGAGAGAGAGAGAGAGAGAGAGAGAGAGAGAGAGAGTATGAAATTAATGTGATATAAATCCAAGTCCTTGATGTAAAAGCTGACTTTAGAATCCAGATTTGGAATATAAAAAAATTGATTAAAATCAACCCTTACTCAACTACTTTTGCGGATATTGAAACATATGACTGACTCTGGGGGTGGTGAGGAAAGAACACTACTTGTGTAAGCGCAGCCATGAACAGATTTCGTTGCACAATGAGGTAATAGTTAGAGAAGTTGCACAGGAAGATGAAAGAAAGGAGGACTAGATTTGAACATTTTGGCCAAAGACCATGCACAGCTTCAGGTTAGGTCGTAAAAATCATTTATGTAATATTCTAATGAACGCTATTTCAAGTCATTGTCCAACAGGTATCTGCCATTTGCGGGAAATGTCTGTCTGCATCGCTCGGGCACAAGCCAAGGGAAGTCGAAAGTGGTTTAATCTGACTCGCTGTTTAGATTTCAGTATTTTGCAAGGAAAAGAGGCAGTATCCCTCTAGCTTAGCAGTCTTCTAATATAGAATCAATTAGGTTTCTTCGGAAGAGAGAGAGAGAGAGAGAGAGAGAGAGAGAGAGAGAGAGAGAGAGAGAGAGAGAGAGAGAGAGAGAGAGAGAGAGAGAGAGGCCTTCTCTTCTGCCAATGCATGAAGTTTTTTATTCTTATATACAAATGAAGTCAAAGTCATATAATGTAACTTCTAACTTTCCATTGTGGGGACAAGACGAAGTAGTGTAGGTTATGAACTTATCTAAAGATAAAGTAAACATGAGAACAAAAAGCGTTATACTGTTCAGGATCAAACTACAAAAGCCATCCAATTATGTTAATGTCTTTCACTTCATATGGACTGTCAAATCGAAGGAAATAAAAATGATAGCCTACGAAATAAAAGTGGGAACGGAGGTGAAGTACCGAATGAAAGAATGAATGATTGGAAGTTCTCTGGCATCCTGACATCGAAGGTCATTACGATATGGAAGCAGAGCAAAACAAGGTTCAGAGGGAACAACTGCAAATGCATTATAACAATAAATACAATTCTAATAATAAAGAGGAAATATCCTGAAGATATCAGGTCGTACATAGAGACCCGAACCAGAAGAGCACAATGAAATGGAGGCTACGATACAAGACAGGAAAATGAACAGGATCCAAGACCCGTCTTGCAATAGGAATGTGTGTGACCTGGGCTCTTGTTAGAGAGAGAGAGAGAGAGAGAGAGAGAGAGAGAGAGAGAGGAGAGAGAGAGAGAGAGAGAGAGAGGCTAACGTGTAGACTCTCTAACCAGAAGGATTTTGTAATATCGATCGAAAACAAAATCTAACTTCAAGATTAAGTTATAAAAAGGTCACATTTAATTGGAATAATCCCTTATTGAAGAATTTTGGAAACATCTCTTTGTTTTTGGGTGGGAAGGCGACGTATCATGCTAATACAGTGAGTACAAATTCTGTGGCACTATGGGTCAATAGTTAAAGAGGTTGGACAGCAAGATGCAAAAAAAAAAAAAAAAAAAAAAAATAGATAAAATAGATTATAACATTTCCAGCGAAGCGTTTAGCGAGATCATGAAATTCGATAAAATAATTATTAGAATTATATGTTTTACTTGAAACAAAACTGTACAGGCAAAGCGTACCAATCAGTTGTTTGTATTATTATTATTATTATTATTATTATTATTATTATTATTATTATTATTATTATTATTATTATTAGCTGAGCTACAACCTTAGTTGCAAAAGCAAGATGCTATAAGCCCAAGAGCTTCAACATGGAAAAATAACCCAGTGGGGAAAGGAATCATGGAAATAAATAAGCGATATAAGAAGTAACGAATAATTAAGATAAAATATTTTTAAAATATTAGCAACATTAAAACAGATATTTCATATATAAACTATATAAACTATAACACTTTTCACGTATATATCCAACGAGACAATTTATATCAACTCGTATTTACAGAATTTGAGCGATACACCAGGAAGAGTTCAAACTATCATAGTGACACAGACATTGGGTGATGCTTTCATTCCAGAGAAATGATGCTTCATTTACAAATGTCCTTTACCTTAATGGAGGAAGACAATAGCTTCATCAAATTCATTGCTTACATTTCCCAATACCTGAAAGTACAGGATATTATTGGTCTCTTTTGAAGAGACGAGAATCGCAAGTCAAAGTAGCTATCATTTGAGAGAGAGAGAGAGAGAGAGAGAGAGAGAGAGAGAGAGAGAGAGAGAGAGAGAGAATGTCACTTATGCCCTACACAAGAGGATCTGAACTTTTGCAATTACGATAGAAAGCAATCATGTCATAACTGACTTTATATTTAAGTTATAAAATGTCATAATAGTAATTAAACGAAGAAAATTGTGCAAGACCTTCAATTGCAGCAGAGGTGGTGACACGCAATTTGCAGGAGGTCTATTAAGTCAAAGTTGGACAGCAAAAGGAAGACACGATTGAAGTATGATATTGAGGCTATTGTTAAAATATGAATAAATTAAAAATATAAAAATAAAATGCTCAATGATAAACCGTATTTGGTAAAACTTCGTTACAAACAATCTCATTTAATTAGAAACTCGTTAAGTCACATTCTGAGCAACAAACTAATCCGTTCTCTCCAAGATAAAATGTAGGACCCACACACGAACGAGAGAGAGAGAGAGAGAGAGAGAGAGAGAGAGAGAGAGAGAGAGAGAGAGAGAGTCTCTCTCTCTCTCTCTCTCTCTCTAGAGAGAGTCTCTCTCTCTCTCTAGAGAGAGTGTCTCTCTCTCTCTCTCTCTCTCTCTCTCTCTCTCTCTCTCTCTCTCTCTCTCAAAAGCACAGGAAATAATATACCACCTTGCATGTTTTTCAGGAATTTTATTACAATTAAATGTGAAAATATTAGTCTAAACCCCACAGCTCTTTTGTCCAATTCTTTACAGTAGTTTCATAAATTATATCTGAAACCCATAAAAAAATCCTTTTTTTTTTTCGAATAGAATTTCGTAAAGCATACAGACTTTACATGAGGCGCACTGTGCGAGACCTTACTGGAAATAGGCCTAAAAGTGTCTTGTGTGTTCAAGATAAAGATATCCGTTTATTGCTCGAGGTGAGGATGACAGAGTTGGAAGACCAAGACCTACATGGCTGAGGACTATGAAGCGTGAAACAGATGATGATAATGGAGAAGTATAGAATTAAAAGCTCAACCGTTGCCCTTTGAGTCAATAGGCGTAGGAGGAGATGATGATAATGATGATGATTCGCATTTACACAGTGCTGAGCAATTATAAACAGTATCTGATACTCCTTCATTACTATCCTAAACTGCCATTCTTCTTCTTTGTCCAGAAAATTGAATTAAATCATACACTGCCATGTATATTTGCAATATAGTTACAATGCCAATTTAAAGTACCTTGCGCCATTTCCCATTGTCTTTTTTTTATTCACAGCTAATTTCTCGTAATATAGCCTCAATACTGCCTCTATTCACAACTATTCATGATGATATAACTTCTCGTAATATAGCCTCAATACTGCCTCTATTCACAACTACTTATGATGATATAATTTCTCGTAATATAGCCTCAATACTGTCTCTTCTATTATATTTTTCTCCCAATGAACACAAAAACACTATTTTCTGAAGTTTGCTTAAAAACTTAATGATCTTTTTGGCTTCATCGATAGGAGTCCAAACTAAAACTGAATAGGCTAATATTCTTGAAAATATAATCACAACAAATAGGTATACTGTAAATGCTACCACTTTCATTTTCAGCCTAGAAGAACAGAACAGTAAAACTGATAACCAGTCATATGGAGGAAAATATAACCTTTGAGAGAGAGAGAGAGAGAGAGAGAGAGAGAGAGAGAGAGAGAGAGAGAGAGAGAGAGAGAGAGATCATCTGAATCTTATATTCCACTTTTTTCTAATTTAGAATCCTTCACAATATAATCCGTACAGGAATAGACTTCATAAACACACAGAGAGAGAGAGAGAGAGAGAGAGAGAGAGAGAGAGAGAGAGAGAGAGAGAGAGACGAGGAGGAACTTTTGATTCTGACGAAGTAAAAAACAGCGAATAAAACTGAACGTCTCATACACATCGATTTGAAATTTTTATCTCTATGATGACACCATTCGAGTTTCATTATTTGTTTTGCTTTATCCCAAAAGCATTTGCAAGTTATTTCTTCTCATTTGGGTAATGGAGTGGACATCACGAATG
>NC_090744.1:700660-713160 GCF_036898095.1 Palaemon carinicauda
GCTGAAAGGCTGTCAGATTAATTGGTGGGACGAGTCCACTGAAACTGCTCTATACAAACTAAGCGCCGAATATCGAAATGTCTTTTTGAAACAGAATGGAGGAAGATCTCATGGATTGATGGCAAATGTCAAGTATATTGAACCAAGTAATCCACAGAATGAAAGGCTTTCATTACATATGTTTTTTTTTAGTTGAAATAAACTCGTATCTATATCAGTACAATTAATGACAAAACACTGGTTGTCATTATTCCCCGCAAAGGTATCTATCTCAAATGACTCCACATTTTCTAAATTAATATTGTGTGAATCTAAGACCTCTTCAAATTCATTGCTTTAAAATTCCATTTCTTCAAAGGAAAAATAGTATTATATTTTTTCCATAGATTTAGTCACTTATATATACAGCGAGGAGATACCTTTAGGAGTTCTCACTAAGAAGACATCTATATACTTCTGCCAAGAGAAAGATGGGTGGCGAAGCTTTTAGGTCTGAAGGAAGTCTAGCGTGTTTTGATTTCAAGTTTAAACACATTCATTTATTAGCTCCTTCAAATCAGAGAGAGAGAGAGAGAGAGAGAGAGAGAGAGAGAGAGAGAGAGAGAGAGAGAGAGAGAGAGAGCGAGAGAGAGAGAGAGTGCAGTGAGGATAAATTTACACTCCTGCGATAAGAATAAAAATTAAACTAAATCTCTGTTAATAAAAATATAAATCGCCTTGAAGAATCACAATCAAAGTCCAACCCTTTTTTCACGCAAATGATTGAAATTAGATTAAAAGGTCATGGATGTGGATGTCACGTGACATTCCATGAATGAAAATAAAACAAAATACCAATATAGAAAGAAAAACTAATAGAGCAATGTAGAAAAGGTAAAAAAACCAGCACACCAGGACAAAGACGCAATCAAAGATGCCTGATATAAATAATGTTTTAAATTCTATTGTTGGTTTATATATATAATATATATATATATATATATATATATATATATATATATGTATATATATATTATATATACACATATATACACACATATGTATGCATATATATATATATATATATATATACATACACTATATACATATATATATATACATATATATATACATACACTAAATACTTATAAATATATATACACTCGCATATATATATATATATACATAAATATATACATATATGCATACATATATACGCACATATATATATACATACATATATTACATACATATATATACATATATACACATATATATATATATATATATATATATATATATATATATATATATATATATATATTATATATATATATATATATATATATATATATATATATATATATATATATATATATATATATATATATATATATATATATATATGAATTAAAGTGAAAAAGATCAATCCTATTATTATGACGACCCCATATATCATAACCACCAAGTTCTGCTACGAACTAAATGGAACTTATGGCACAAACTGCTCATCATTATATATTTACAGATGATCATGATGTTTCATCAGTCCCAATCCTCACACAATTATTGCAAATTAAATTGCTGACAGTAATCTGTTAATTGTTATCAATTTAAAAAATACCAACATCTGTTTGAACTATTTCACTTAATCAAAAAAGAAATATTTTAAACAAAAAGGTCAATTCATTTGGAACCCGAAAGAAGTTTTATTGCAGAGCGCAAAGCAGTGTTACCCTTGCTGGCTGCAAACATTATCTGAAGGAAATTTAGTTGAAATGGTTGCATATATGGTAAAGACGCAAAATAAAAATGATGCTATTATATTGATCCCTTATGGCTGATGCGTCACAAGAGGAAATATTCAGGAGTAAGAAAATAACACCAATGATATGGGACGAATATACCACCGGTGAGAGGGCCAAAGGTTCCTAAGTAAATAAGTAATTACCCCCCCCCCCCACCCACAACAAACAAATAAAAGTAATAAAATTATACTAAAAAATTGTGTAATAATCGCGTAAAGATCGAATAATCACTTACTCTTTACAGATTCTCCTATTTCCTCATACACCTGACAAAACCGAGATTACTAAACAATCCTTTTCACCCAAAGGGTTAACTACTGCACTGTAATTGTTCAGTTGCTAATTTTCTCTTTGTAAGGGCAGAAGAGACTCTTTAGCTATGGTAAGCAGCTCTTCTAGGAGAAGGACACTCCAAAATCAAACCATTGTTCTCTAGTCTTAGGTAGTGCCATGGCCTCTGTACCATGGTCTTCCATTGTCTAGGGTTAGAGTTCTCTTGTTTGAGGGTACACTCGGGCACACTACTCTATATAATTTCTCTTCCTCATACATTTTGTTAAAGTTCTTATATTTCAAATAGGAAATATTTATTTAAATGTTACTCTTCTTAAAATATTTTATTTTTCCTTGTTTCGTTTCCTCGCTGGGCTATTTTCCCTGTTGGCGCCCCTGGGCTTATAGCATTCAGCTTTTCCAACTAGGGTTGTAGCTTAGCAAATAATGATAATAATAGTTTATCATAGACTTTACAGAGAGAGAGAGAGAGAGAGACCAATTCAATCAATTTTTAAAACCAAATTAACCAGTATAACTTTTCACCCTTGGCTGTAGAGTAGCTTTTAAAACATCATTATTTGCATATGAATCCAATCCTACTTTCCTTTTGAGATTCATTAAACTGAACTTTGGTTTTAGGGGAAGCTCAACTCTAATAGTTTTCTCTCTCTCTCTCTCTCTCTCTCTCTCTCTCTCTCTCTCTCTCTCTCTCTCTCTCTCTCTCTCTCTCTCTCTCTCTCTCTCTCTCCATATATATATATATATATATATATATATATATATAAATATATATATATATAAATATATTATATATATATATCTATATATATATATATATATGTACATATATAGATATATATGTGTATATAGATACATTATGTATGCATATATACGTACATTTATACATTATATACATAATACACACATGTATATGCATATATATATATATATATATATATACATATATAATATATGTATACATACATATATAGATATATATAGATATATATATATATATATATATATATATATATATATATTTATAAATATATACCTATACATAGATTTATATATATGCATATACATGTGTATTATATATATATATATATATATATATATATATATGCATATACATGTGTATTATATATATATATATATATATATATATTTATATATATATATATATATATATACATATATACATATACATATACACATATGTTAAAAGATTGATGAATAGGTGGATTTCCAAAGGACTTCTCAAATCAATTAATATTAAACATAATCTGTACCGAAGAATGAAATTGGGTAATTATAGTAGCCAACAGTACAACAACTATTGTAATCTATTATGTACATTAATGCGCAAGGCAAAGAGAAACTATTTTGAGAGTACTTTTGACCAACTCCGTAGAGATGCCAAAAAATCTTGGGACTTAATCAACTCGTCACTAAGGCCGGGCAGAAAAAAAGAGTAGCTCACTCAGAAAACTGATTCGAAACGGGGAAACCATTACTGACACTAAACAAATTGCAAATGCTTTTAATCTTCATTTCTCTACAATAGGCGTTATTCTAAGGGATGCTTTACCTCAAAATATTAACTTAGATTTCCGTACCTATTTGCCTCCCTCAAATCAGCAGTCTAATTTGTTTACCCCTTCATCTCCATTTGAAGTGATAAACATTATAAAAAAACTGAAAAACAAAAAAGCAAATATTCATTCTCCTCCTACAAGATTATATAAAAACAATGCTAACCTACTTGCCTTTCCTATATCTATGCTATTCAACCGTTGTTTAGATGCTGGTATTTATCCTGACATTTTGAAAATTGCATGTGTGACTGTGTTACACAAATCTGGTGATATATCAGATGTTAATAACTATAGACCAATTAGCTGCCTTCCTTTGTTAAATAAAATATTTGGAAAACTATTGTATAGTCGACTTTACTCTTTCTTCAATAGTTGTAACATCTTCTCTACGTGTCAGTATGGTTTCTTACGAGGCGTAAGTACTAGTGATGCTGTTCATAACCTTCTTGAAAATATCTATAATGCAATGAATAAAAATGAATACCTCGGTGCTGTTTTTTTGGATTTGAGCAAAGCCTTTGATACTGTATCTCATGATATACTACTTCAAAAGCTGGAACATTATGGTATACGAGGCAATGCACTACTCTTACTCCAATCCTACCTAACAAATCGAAAACAATTTGTCACGCTCGATGGTCATCTTTCAGATATTATGGATGTCAAAATAGGTGTCCCTCAGGGATCAGTCTTAGGACCGTTATTTTTCCTCATCTATATTAATGATTTGCCTCATTCAGTTGGCAGATTAAACTCCATACTTTTGCCGATGACACCACGCTCCATCTTTGTCATAAGAATATTTATTCTCTTTGTAATTCTTTAACTGCTAAATTAAATAATGTTAAAAATTGGTTACTATCGAATAAATTGACCCTAAATGAGAGAAAAACATATTTCATAATATTTTCTTTGCGCAAAGTTCCCGGTAACATAAGAGTTGCAATAGGAAATCACACTCTTGACCAGAAGTCCAGCGGAAATTTTTCAGGAGTAATGTTTGACAATAAATTAACCTTCAGTAAGCATGTGGATATGATAGTCAATAAAATTTCCAAAGTTACAGGTATCATATATAGGCTAAAGGATTATTTCCCGCTATATATACTAAAACAACTCTACCACTCTTTAATATCTCCTCATCTAAATTACTGCATTACAGCGTGGGGGAGTTGCAGTAGAAACGTCCTGCAACCGCTAATCGTTATGCAAAAAAAACTGGTGAGAATAATAACTTCGAGTGATTATTTAGCTCATACATCACCCGTCTCTCTCGATTCTGAAGTTGGAGGACACCTACAAACTCTCCTTAATGAATTTGATGTTTCAAACACTTTCGCTGCATAAATATCCATCCATTAGACCAAAAAATAATTCAGGTACAATCAGCACACCAATATGGAACAAGAGACTCTAACTTAACTCTTCCCTTCGTGCGTGTAAAGAAATGTGAACAGTTTTATCTTTATCAGGGAGTTAAACAATGGAATACTCTGCCTGCTTATCTTAAGACATTGCTTAGCATTCGATCTTTTAAAAAATCATATACTAATCTGTTATCATCTGTGTACTAAGTTTTATTAGTAGACATTTCTTCGTGACCTAACCATTAATGCACACTATAATGTTCTTAATTCTTATATTGTTTATTGCTTGTATACATTTGTAATTCTGGCATTTCTACCATATCAATGCTTAAATTCAAAATTTGCACTGTTTATTATTCCGCCCTTCTTATTATATAAATATACATTTCCATTTATTTTTAGGCTAAAAATCTCACTTATATGTGTATGTGTATATGTGTATGTGTATGTATATGTACATGTGTGTATATGTATGTGTATATGTATGCATATGTATATACTTGTGTATATGTATGTGTACAATTAGTTTATATCAATATTTACTTTTTATAATTTTTTTTTTTTTAATTTATGATATTTTATTTGTATTATTGCCCGAAGAGCTCTGCTCCACAAGGGCTTGGACCGAGTCTTTTTTTGTAAATATTTTGTAGGTAAATATGTTTTTGTCCAATAGACATTATTATTATTATTATTATTATTATTATTATTATTATTATTATTATTATTATTATATATATACATATATATACATACATATATATACATGTACATATATATATACATATATATATATATATATATATATATATATATATATATATATATATACAGACATGAATGCGTGTAGCCTATACATAGATACCCTATGGCTGAAGCATGCGATGTATATTGCTGCCATGAAACTGACTGACTGAGTGATTTCGTATTGTCATACCTGTTTGTTCTAAGGCGCCAAGAGCGCTCTGAGAAAATATTCAAAATAACAAGAGAATAAAAACTTTACCAAAACAAGAGGAAGAGAAATAAGATAGAATAGAGTGACCGAGTGAACCCTGAAGCAAGAGGACAGTGGAAGACCATGGTACAGAGGCTATGGCACTACCCAAGACTAGAGAACAATGGTTTGATTTTGAAGTCTCCTTCTCCTAGAAGAGTTGCTTACCATAGATAAAGTCTTTCTTCTACCCTTACCAAGAAGAAAGTAGCCACTGATTAATATATACACACGAGGAGAGCACAGTATGGATAGCAATGGGAATTAAATAGAAACATAATATCATTAATGCATTGAATACAGAGGCGTAGAAAATCTATCAATAAGGGACATTACAAGTGAATGATGATAAAAGTCCAGATAAGAGAGAACAGACAAAAGACAGTAAATTAACTGAAAGAAGTCATTCCTTGATGCATTTCACTTGAGAAGAAATGCAATAAACAGAGGAGCAGGGGCTCTAAAAACAACAAAGGCAGAACAAAAGACATACTAGAGAGAGAGAGAGAGAGAGAGAGAGAGAGAGAGAGAGATTGTCGACTCTAGCATAGTAAAAACGTGTTGAATTGGTTGTTTGCCGATTACTTTAATACAGGGCATTGAAATATGATAAAAACACGTTATATTTGTAGTTGTTGTATAATTGAACATAACCTTAAACGAAGACTGAATGTACTTGCCTTTTTTCATATTTCTTAAACACCAAAAGTTTCTCAAGATCGGAAGTGTATTGGAGTTATTTTATATATATATTTATTTTACCAGCCGATCGCTACAAAGGAGATAGGAAAAACTAATAAAGTTAGCAAGAAACTTCTTAACGAATGTTATCATTCCGTTGTAGATAAGCAAAAGGAAAATAGAATCTTTGGGGCTGTGATAAACGTGGGGAATTGTGATGGAAGAATAACATCTAACAATACTGTGCTTTCTTTTCCAAATCATTGCCATCAACCTGCTATTCTCAAAAGTAGAGCCCTTAAAGTTGAGAACAAACTAAAAGATACTGCCAGCATTACAGAATTTATCCCCTCAACTACAATCCACAACGCTACAACAAATGTATCACTAGATGTAGGTGACATTTTACTAGAGAAAGAGTTAATTACTGGCACACTCAAACGACAACGGAATGCAATTAGTAAGAGATGCAGATTTGACTAATCAGGTTGTTACACGAAAGTGAGGAAGACATTAGCATTTGCCCGATATGTAACCATGCTAGAAATTTAGAAACCTATTCAATACAGTTGTGTAATGGAACGTTTTATCATTCCTTTCCTTTTGGGAAGTAATTTCTGCATCACCTTACTTAATGGCAAGGAGCAGCAAAACTTACGAGTTCATTTCTAATTTTTTGAAAGACCGTAATTTGATGCAAACTTCAATTAGCGTTGATTTCAAAAGACCCGTTATTAATAGTTTCAAGAATGTATTCCCTAACTACCATTTAGGGATGTTTTCCTCATTTTGGCCAATGCCTTTGGCGCAAAATCCAGTTGCTAGGCTTAATGAGGAAACTATTAATGATTTTCTTATAAAGCAGCTTCAAGAATTGGCCTTTGCTCCTTCTGATTGCATATGTTATCTATTTGCTGAGCTCATTGCTTCTCTAGTGGATGAAATAGATGAATTTCTAACATATTTGAAAAGACATGGTTGGGTGTTGTACAACATGGGCCATACATACAAGGAAAACCATGAAACGAAATACAACAGCGGCTACATCACAACAACATAGTGAATGACCTGGCACTTACAAATAATGCTTTTGAGGAGTGGCATAATGCTTTTCATTACAAAGAAGAGTTACGAAGCAGGAAACTTTTATTGAAGGTTGGGTACAAAATTTGAGAAAAAAAAAAACCGCCAGCAAATACAGAAATTTGATCTGAATAATCCAAGAGAAGTAACGAAGGCAGAACCTAAAAGATATTAGAATAGGCCAAAGATTAAACAACATAGTCTCAAACATCTTAATCCTAATCAGGGATACAGTTCTCAACAGAAGTTGCTCATAATTCAAAACGTTTTGATCATTAATGTAGTTTTAATATGGTTGTTTTTAATACATAAATTGCATGCTTATGATGACTTTTGTTCATAAAATCTATCATCTTTTATGTCACTTTGTTTACAAATATATTATCACTATAGCAGTTACTTCTCATTCCATCAAAAAATTTTGCCCTGTCTAAACCTGTTGTCAATATTTCCCGTCAGACATGTAAGTCCGTCTTCATAGCGAGACTGAATGCAGAGACAATAATCAACGATTCACTACCATTATTATTTCTTTTAAATGTCCATATTTACTCCATCATTGGAACGTTGAATCTTTGCACTTGATATGAAACTGACCTTCTCAGGCTTCCTGAGTTTTAAGCCCTTTGTTTCCAACAATAGATTACTGTCTTTCTCTCCTCTTCCCTCAAAATACTTCCGAATTATCTCTCTCTCTCTCTTCTCTCTCTCTCTCTCTCTCTCTCTCTCTCTCTCTCTCTCTCTCTCTCTCTCATATATATATATATATATATATATATATATATATATATATATATATATATATATGTATGTATATATATATATGCATATATATGTGTGTGTGTATATATATACATATATATATACACATCGAAAAGATCTTTTGTACCATACAGAAAGTAAAATTGGCGATAAAAAATTTATGAAATATCTAAAATTTTAGATTTTTTCCCTATGAAATTCGCTTTTGATTGAGAGAGAGAGAGAGAGAGAGAGAGAGAGAGAGAGAGAGAGAGAGAGAGATCATTTGTTGTTGGTTTGTTATATAAAGGGGGCAGAAAAATTAGGAGAAGATGCATGAAAACAACATTTGTACTTCCATTCTCTAAGGAAATAACCTACCATTTAAGATAAGTTCTGAGACTCTATGATTAAAATAAAATACATAAATACCTGATTGGTAGATGAGCATTTGATGAATGGGAAAATAAGGTCATTAATGCAGCTACGTATAAAAGAAAAGAAAAAACTGATTACAAATACAGTTATGTAAATTACATGAAGAACACAAAATTGAAACCTTTATTCTATGCAGTATTATTATCATTATTTTTATTTCCTAAGCTACAACCCTAGTTTGAAAAGTATCCTGAGCAGGATGCTATAACCCCAAGGGCCCTAAAAGGGAAAATAGCCCAGTGAGGAAAGGAAACAAAGAAAAAATGAACATTTTAAGAACAGTAACAACATTAGATAAATATTTTAGAATGTTTTCGTTTGAAACCATTTACAATTTGCTTTATTTGCTATCCTTTCTCGTTGTAACTCTTCCTCGGGCTAAACGACGACTGCAGAGTAAATGGACTAACAAAGAAAGCACCAACAGGACTAAGCCTAATGTGTTTAATAAGTCTTGTTTCATCCGTTCTTTCTGTGCAATATCTTGCCTTTGACAGTGTGACTTGTATATACAGAGAGAGAGAGAGAGAGAGAGAGAGAGAGAGAGAGAGAGAGAGAGAGAGAGAGAGAGCCGGTCTTATAGTCCATTTGCCAAAATGGGTGACCTATGAATGTTCTATAATAAAAGGTTTCTTGATGGATTTACAATCCTTAGGGATATTTAAGGGTTTTTAAGTTGGTTGTCCTCATGACGACCTTGGGCAATTTGTGTTCAATGAAAATTATAGCTGCCATTATTGAAAAATCTATTTTCTGTTACATCTTTGGTTCTATGCATGATAACATGAAGAATTTGGTGTCCATACCTATGTAGTCAATGAATATCATAAATCCATTAAGTATGTTGTGGTAGGTATATATTTTGCACTAATGTAAAATGGGATGCCAAAATTTAGGTGTGGGGCTCATTTGTATTGTAAATGATATGGAATAGACCCGTGGCATCATTTCAGAGAAGGCAGTAACATGCTTGCTTTGATTATTTTTAACTGAAATATAGTAATAATCGTCAAAGCATCTTTATTGATGATTAGCTTTCTGTAGGAACAGTATATGACCAGTGGTTACCAAGCAAATGAGTGATATTGCTCCAAAGGGATGGGTATTTCTCAATTGCTGCGTAGACACCACCAATCTATGACAGTACCAATAAATAAGGATAACATGGGATTGACCGAAACAAAATGCTAGAACTTGAAATAAAAGGTGATATAATTCTATATCTTTATTTGCAGCACCTTTAGCTAGTCTGTGCTAACTACAATAAAACAGGAAAGGGCGGTATGAAAAGTGTGACATTGTCACCAGAGTTAGTTACGGAATGGATTGATTCATTCCTCATCTCTGCTTATCTCTCTGATGCCATGGAAAATTTGTACTTGGGCCAAATCTGCAATGCAACAGCACAGACAAAACACAAAGAGGATGGTGAAAAAAGGCAGAAGCTTGATGCTGATGATCGTGGGAGAATTGCTGCAGAGCTGGCAAAGCACTCCCACCCACTGAAAGCTAAGAGTGCTGTCCAGTATAACATTGTAAATGGCCAGGTTGCTCCAAAGGAAGTCAATGTTGAATAGGCATTGTTGCTTGGACAAAAGATGGCAACAGCATTTCGTAAAGCACTGCCATCTGGATTCCACACAAAACCTTCCAGCCCCATCAAGACAATGGAACAGCTAAAGCATGGAATCGAGGTTGGTAACAAGACTGTCTTTGACATGGAGGCCATATTTCTCTGACTGCTTATGGTTGGTTAACAGCGTCAGCTGCAGTTAGAAAGCAACTTTCAGGGTGAGTTGTGTGCTGTCCCTTCCTCACTCATTGATGAGTATGGCTGTTTGTGTAAGGGCAACAAAGCTGTACTTGCCAGACGTCTTGGTGTGCTACAGCAAAACCCAATGGCTCCAAACACCATTACTGTAGATGCACAGCAGCTGCTTTATCACATTGCATGGCCTCATAGTGCTGATGCATCTATCCTTGTTGAGAGTATTAAGCACCGTCTTTCACTCTACCCTCCTGATAGTGTTAAGATTCTAGTCTTTGACAAGTATCATGATCTATCAGCCAAAGACCATGAGAGAATGCGACGTGGTGGCGAAAGTACCACCAACTACAACCTGACTATCAGTAGTCCACTCCCAAATAGAGACGCCATTATGAAGAACAAACACAACAAAAAGCAGCTGTCTAGAGTACTATCCTCTTTCAACATGGGAGATAGAATAACGGTAGAAAGTCAAGAAGACTGTTGCTTTTTCCATGATGAAGCTGATGTCACAATGATAACATACTTCTTGAAGGCAGCTGAGTGTAACAGAGTAGTCAGAATCCTCAGTGATGATACTGATGTCTTAGTACTGCTGGTTTACTGGGTTTGGAAAAGTCAACTGCACCATACATGTAAAGCTCAGATGGAACGTTGGAATGGAGACATTGTAGACATCAATGCAACCAGTGAGAAACTTGGTCCTAAGTGTTTGCAGCTGTTAGGAATGCATGCGCTAAGTGGTTGTGACACAGTGTCCTTTCCATTTAACAAAGGAAAAGTCAGTCCTCTCAATGTCTCGCAGATGGGAAACTTCCCTGGATTGTCGAGATACTGGGTGAGATAGATGCCTCAGAAAATGCCCTTTTGCAAACAGGCCAACAGTTCTTTACAGCATTATATGGCCAACCATCAGAGACCTCAATGAATGCAGCTCGCAACAGGATGTATACAAAGAAGAAAGGGAAACCAATGCGCATCATGGCCATGGCTCCTACAGACGCCAACCTTCTACTCCATGTACAGCGGGCACATCTCCAAATGATATTATGGAAAGCAGCTGATCAGCAAGGCCCTCCAACAGTGGACATCAGGAAGTTCGGATGGCAGGTGAAGGATGGAGTCCCAACACCCAATTGATGTCCTCAGTTGTGGTTGCAAAGCAGAGGGCAAGGCCTGCAGCTCTACAGCCTGCTCTTGTCAAAGGATCCAGTTATCCTGCACTATTTACTGCATGTGTGGAGGCACAGACGGATGTCATAACCCATTCACAGCAAGTGATCAAGCAAATGAAAAGGACAGTGACCATTTTGAGGATGAGTCAGACACTGACTAGCTTCATTGTTTTGTGCTAGGTTCGCATGAAATGTTAACTTTTGACTTGTTTGCATGTTTTATCAATGTCCTGAATTAGAATGATACAGTCACATTGGCTAGGATGCATTTTTTCTTTCAAGAGATAGATTCGGATGTGTGTGTCAACGTGTCCAGTATTACACATTTGTACATATCATATTAGTAAGTTGTAGCACAGATATGTACATGATTCGAGATGATGATGTACCAGATTCCCAGTGTCACTTGCAACGCCTAGGTGAAGGTTTTTATCTAGACAGTATAGAGTATGAACATAAGCATTACCTTTTAACTTAGAAGAACCATTTGCAATACGTTCGAATTTCATTTACTTCTATAAGATTTGAAAATTTTTCTCAAAAGGTCTGCACAAGTAAAACTACACATTTATCAACTGTTTTTGTGTCA
>NC_090744.1:720660-728160 GCF_036898095.1 Palaemon carinicauda
ATAGACTTATGATTACACGACTTCGATTAGTAACACTCCGAAACCAAACCATTGTTCTCTAGTCTTGGGTAGTGCCATGGCCTCTGTACCATGGCCTTGCACTGTCTTGGATTAGAGTTCTTTTGCTTGAGAGTACACTCGGGCACACTCTTCTATCTCATTTCCCTTCTTGTTTTGTTAAAGATTTCATAGATTATTTAGGAAATATTTATTCTAATGATGTTACTGATATTAAAATATTCCATTTTTAATTGTTAATTACTTTTATTGTGGTTTCCTTATTTCCTTTCCTCACTGGGATATTTTCCCTGTTGGAATTAAAATGACAGTCTTTTACTCTACGTATATACCTAGATAAAGGGAAAGTCGTAGAAGCTGCAGTATTTCCCCATTTAAGATAAATTTTCCACTTCCTATATATACTAAAGGAATTGACTGTACTAATAGTTTAAAGGTTTAAAGACCACTTGTGAATAGCTGAGACAAGGGACAGTGACACTGCCCTATCAAGCAGGACAATGTCCTAGAGACTGACCATATATACATATGATCAGCGCCTAAGCCAGGCAGTGGCTGCTGATGACCCAGCAGATAAGACCTATAGGCTCTCCCAAATCCCCCATTCCTTAGCTCAGAAGGATGGTAAGGTTGCAGCAACCAAAGAAACTACCAAGTTTGAACGGGACTGAAACCACAGTCTGGCGTTTATCAGTCAGGGACGTTTCCAGACTTAGAATATTTGTCTATTTTAATACAATTAAAAGTTCCCATTAGTAAAATTTCCCTCAGATAAATGAAGAGAAGTTTGTTCGAAATTTTATAATATACTTTACTCTACGATTAAAATTGTGGGCAGGAAGCTGTTCACAAACAAACAAAACACAAACAGGAAGTAAAACATAACCTCCATCCAACTTCGGTGCGTAAGATATCCACAATTACGTAAATCAACACAAGAAATAATTAATGATTTGCAAAGATACTAAAACTATAAACGAAACTATAAAAAGTCACGTTAAGGTGTTTACGTGAGTTTCAAAGTAACGGTTTAAGATAGCTCGTAGATCGACGGCCTTTTCACCGACGAAAAACATTAACTAATCACACACTAAATTTATAAAGTGCATCCAGATGAACCATATTCTACAGATTAATCGTAAAATATAAGGAAAATGGAGAAAATATAGTACGAATGAGCGCGGAGGAAGAAAATGAGTTGTAGGAAAATTATCGGTGAAGACACCATTTTGATAACTGCCTTTTCGCCGACGACAACTCCATAAATGATTAAAATTTTGAATTCATAAAATTGATCTAGATGAATCATATTATGAAGATGAATCGTAAAATGTATAGAAAATGAAGAAAATATAGTAAAAGTTGGTACAATTAAGCGTGGAGATAGAAAATGAGAAATGGGGAAAATTGTGTAATTGTCGGTGAAGAGACCATTTATGTTTCGGACGCCCTTGATATCGCCCATGATAATTCCATTAACTTTAGATTTTGAATTTATAAATTTATACATGAATCAGGTTCTATGATGAATCAGATTCTATGATGAATCAGATTCTATGATGAATCAGATTCTATGATGAATCAGATTCTATGATGAATCATGAATTATATTGATAATTAAGAGAATATAGTACAAGTCAGTATTTGGGGAAATTATCTGAGAAGAGACCATTTTTAAGTTTGACTCGGTTACCTGAGGAGAGAGAGAGAGAGAGAGAGAGAGAGAGAGAGAGAGAGAGAGAGAGAGAGAGAGAGAGAGAGGAGAGAGAGAGAGAGAGAGAGAGTCAAAACTCAATTAAAAACAATGAGATCAGCTGATATATAGCCTAACTGTCGTAGTTCCTACAGTGTGCCACAGAAGGCATAGTGTATGTATCTCAACCTGTCTTACGTCTAACTTACAAATAATGACAAATTAACAAAAAGAGTTTTGAACCATAGAACTGAACCAATCTCCCTCTAATTATATAATCTCGTAACAATTGTACTCAGTAGAGCGCAGACGTTCGCCCCGGAAACTTGTTTCTTGACCTTTGATCTTGACATGTATTAATTGGCGTGGATTTTCATACACTTAAATATGAACTAAGTTTGAAGTCTCTGTGACAACGATGTCCAAACTTATGGCTGGTTACGTGAATTGGATATTTTGCTTGACCGTGACCTTGATCTTTGACCTTGACCTTCCAAAATTTAATCATATCCGGCTTTTTACATAAGTGTTAATCCTTGCAAGTTTCATTACTCTACGATTAAAAATTGTGGTCAGGAAGGTGTTCACAAACACACACACACAGAGTAAAACTTAACCTCCTTCCAACTTCGTTGGCGGTGGTAATTACGAACTCGACTGATGATCTGGGTAAAATTGGCATCAATATTCAAGTGTAAGAATTCATTTTCATTTTTCTTGCCTGCCAATATCAACGAAGTCTAATTCAGAATTATCTTGAATTGTTCAAATGTCATTCATTTCTTACATTAAACAGAACAATGTTTAATGTTTAAGTTGTAATTTTGGTCATTTTGATTTGATTATACATAAATCAAGTCGAACGTAGAGAAGGGATGGTAACTACACGACGTGAGAGAGAGAGAGAGAGAGAGAGAGAGAGAGAGAGAGGAGAGGAGAGAGAGAGAGAGAGAGAGAGAGAAACATGAATAATAATTCCTAATACCAAATATATGATATACACAAGAGAACCCTGATGAAAAGAAGTTCGCTATTTCTTCAATTTCTTAACAACTGGCAACTTGATTTCTACTGAGCCTAAAATACTAAGTCTACACAACACGAGAATTGTTGATATCTACGTCATCACCCAGTCAGTATTGGCACTAACATTAAAAGAACAAAAACTCATTTAATATGATATATTATTATTTACAAATATAGAATATTTAATATCTCAACATTAAATTGTTTTAAAAATCTATTTGGTTATTGACCGAGAGTTTTATTCAAAAACAGACTCTGGGAAAAGATGCCATTATTGTGAAAGTACATTGCTTTGAAATATACTCTTACCTTTATATACCGTTGGATTATGAATCTAGACTATATTTCCTGTCGTTTGGGCTCTGCCTAGCCATTCACCAGCGCTCTCTATGAAATGCAAACAGTCTGGAAAAATGGAAAAATATATATTAGGATGAAGTACGAAACTGATAACATGTAGAATTTTTTTAATAATAACCCACTTAATGTAAGAAGGGAGACTTGTGATAGACTTGGCAGTTGTAACCGAGTACACAAAATTATTATTCAAATTCTCCGCTATTAAAGTGTGTATATGAGAAATAAAACTTAGATCATGCAGAAACTTTTTGTGTGGAGTGGGACTACATTAGCACATTAAATGAAGTAGGTTAAGTATTTAAGTGGGAAGAGACTATTCGTTTGTAAGTATTTAAGTGGGAAGAGACTATTCGTTTGTAAGTATTTAAGTGGGAAGAGACTATTCGTTTGTAAGTATTTAAGTGGGAAGAGACTATTCGTTTGTAAGTATTTAAGTGGGAAGAGACTATTCGTTTGTAAACATTTAAGTGGGAAGAGACTATTCGTTTGTAAACATTTAAGTGGGAAGAGACTATTCGTTTGTAAGTACACTTAACAACCCGAGATTCTCCTAAATAAAGATGTCTTCAGATCTCTTATTAAACAAATATACTGATACATGTATAAAAGAGATTGATGTACAAATGTGACTGCAACGGAAAATAAGGCCAAGTCAAGAAGCTTCTATACCACTTACCATAAAACCAAGGATGGAAATCTGTGGAAGTCTGACTGTGAAGCAAATAGCAGGTGGTCCTATTGACGAGGAGGATTGTTATTTTCCATATAAAACTTGAACCAGAAATCATGTTATTTGCTTGGAGGGAAAAGTGGTGTGGCACAATTCAAGTTCATAAAATGAAGAAGAACTCGTAACGTATATAAAGAATAGGGATATCACCAGACAGTCTAATATTACCCCTAAGTGAAAGATATTGGCAAGTTTCAGTACAGAATAAAATTGATAATCAATATGTTCGCTTATTCTAGTTTATTGAAATAAAGGATATGAAAAGACACTTCAAGACAATAATATTTTCCTCAGAGAGAGAGAGAGAGAGAGGGAGAGGGAGAGAGAGAGAGAGAGAGAGAGAGAGGGGGGGGGGGGGAGATAGAATAGCCATTAACCTTCGGTTGTATCTACGACCTGTTAAGAACACAGGCGACTTATTTCCTAACTTATTTCACTACAAATATACGTAACTTATTTCAACACCACAAGAGACTAAATATTAACTTTATTCTACGAAGTGAGAATGATGACAAAAGTTTGAAATACGCAATTTTTTTTTCTTCAGCGTGAACACTTGCAAAGCAATTGCGTAAAAATTTGGAGCCAGTCATAAATCAAGATCTTGAAAAGCTACTGTAGCTTGCACCAGGTGACTATGGTTCGTCTCAAGTCTTAAAGATTAAAGCAACATCAAAACTCCATCTTAACCAACAGATTTTTAACGAATACAAAAACATGGTTGACCTCAAGTTTAATATTTCATTTGACAAATGATCTTATAAAATAAGTCAGTGAACATACTCCCCACCCAGGTAACATACACAAATCTCGCACTCGAATCCTATGGGGGATTTGCCATAAAATCCTGGCGATTTACCACAAAATCCTGGCGATTTACCACAAAATCATTAAGGATTTATCCCCGAATCCCGTGAGGGGATTAACCCCCAAAAACCTGTGGAAAGATTTGCATAAAATTCCTTGGGCATTTATCCCTAAATCCAGTAGGATTTAACCACAAATCCTGGTGGGATTTAACCATATTCTGGGAGAATTTAAATCCGAATCTTTAGGATTTAATCCCGAATCCTTGGGGGGATTTAACAATGATTCCTGGGAGATTTAGCCATGAATCCTCGGGGAATTTATCAACGAATTCTGGGGATTTAACTACGTATTCTGGGGGGTTTAACCCACGAATCCTATGAGGATTTAACAACATAACCTTAGGGAATTTAACTAGGAGTCCTTGAGGTTTTAACCACAAGTTCCGGGGATATGTCCAGGAATCCTATGGAGTTTTAACCATAAATCCTTGAAGATTTAACCACGAATTCTTCGGGGATTTAACCACGAATCAAAAAGGGATCTAAACAGGAATCCTGCGGTGATTTAATCACGAACGCTGGGGAAATCAAACCACGAGAACCAGGAAATCTAACCCGGAATCTTGCCGGGGTTTAATCAAGAATCCTAGGGAGACTTAACTGAAAATCCTTGGGGAATTTAACCACAAATTCTGGTGAACTTAACCATGAATCCTAAGGAATTAAACCACGAATTCTGGAGGGATTTAACCACGAATTTTGGAGGGATTTAACCACGAATTCTGGAGGGATTTAACCACGAATACTGGAGGGATTTAACCACAAATTCTGGAGGGAATTAACCACGAATTCTGGAGGGATTTAACCACAAATTCTGAGAGGAATTTAACCACAAATTCTGAGAGGAATTTAACCTCGAAATCTGGAGAGATTTAACAGCGAATTCTTGAGGGATTTAACCATGAATCCTGGGGATTTAACCATGAATCTTACGGAGATTTAACCAGGAATCTTAAGGAGATTTAACCACAAATCCTTGGGGATTTAATTCCGACTCCTAGGGTAAGATTATTAACACGTTAAGAAAAATAATATTGCAAAAACCCTTCTTTGACATCACGAAATTTAACAAGTTAAACTATGTTTACAAGACCAGACTCTCCATATACTGCTAAATTATTCAAAGCTATTGTTTTCCTCTAATACTTTTACATAGTTCAAAAACAAATCGACACATGGAAAATACGTTAGAGTTACAAAAAACTATAGAACTTTAAGAAATAAAAAACTAGCATTGTTTCCTCTGTAAACGACCTGGAACTGACATCATCAATATAGTCAACCAAACAGAAGTTCGTGAAACCAATGTACATTTGATATATTTGTTCAAAATATATACTAAATTAAAAACGGAGTTATTACTTAAAAGTGTCCATAAAATATACAATTCACAAATAATGACAGTTTTGAGTAATAAAAATTAGAGGAAACCAACAGATTTGCATGATTTGGCAGTGAATGGAGTGTGTGTGGTGTCTTTTGTAAACAAACATGAAGGTTAACAATGTCTTTTCCGAATGAAAACAAGACGTTTTAGGAGAACAAATCGAGATTATTGTCAAAACAGCTAAAATATCCCCTGAAAACAGTTTCAAACAAACAGTCGTTCCTCAAAAGGAAATTAATATGTTTACGATGGATATAAAATGAATATGAAATGGTAATAACAATACACAGATTTCGATATTTTCAAATTGTTGTCCTAAACTCACAAAGACCTAATTGTTCAAAAATTAATTTAACGAAGGATTATATTTAACAATTACAGCTATAAATTAATAACACGTAATTGATTACACCATTTACGATTTAATATAATCACACTTAATTACTTAAGAGTAATAAGAAATTTTTTTAATAATGACTTAATTATATCAATAGATTACACCCGTAAAATTGAATGCCATCAGTATTAATCGAAATTACATCAATTTAACTTATTTACAGCAGGAATAATTAACTACATTGTTTACAAGTCACTAATTAATGATAAAGTATAAAATAACACATCAGTAATACATAAATGAAAAACACAAATAATAGATCAGTTCGCTGTATTTAAATTAAATAAATCAGTAATCTAAAAAATGACATCAGTAATATATAGGCCCTAGAAAAATTGGAAGAGCCGGGCCTACATGGCTAAGGACTATAAAGCGCGAAGTAGGGGATGATGAATGAAGGAAGTATTGAATTAAAAGCTCAAGATAGAGAAAATTGGCGAAATCTAACCGAGGCCCTTTGCATCAACAGGCGAAGGAGATGATGATGATGATGAATATATAAATCAAATACACAAGAAATAGACCAGTTCGCTGTATTGATCAATTAACTAAGTCCGATTAATTATTATGATTAGCATTAATCAGCAGAGAGCGTAAAATGAATTAAAAAAGGCAAAACCAAAGTAATGAATAACTTCAACTCTAACCAACATTATTCGTGGATAAAAAGTGTCTAAATTTCTTTAACCACTTGGTCCAACCATCAACTCTCTCACCTGTCAGTCACACCTTAATGACAGATATTCAATCCCTCGACTACCGGTAATATATATGAAACGCTAATTAAATGTACATATTATCGTGTTTATGACCTCATAAAATAGGTTACGATGTTTCAATGACTTTACACAGACATAAAATCGAAGCAATCCTTTCTGAGTGGGGATACCTTAACGTGGTGAAAGGGTTTGCGTGTCGCCATGAGCAGTAAAGCTGTACTGGTCAGGGACACACATACTCGGTTGGTTTGCTATGAACGAGCAGGCAATAATCTCCTATTACCAATCATGAATAAAGATG
>NC_090744.1:733160-749025 GCF_036898095.1 Palaemon carinicauda
GCCCCGTCAGGTATAAGACAAGCCCCATAGAGTCACCTTTGCAGAAATTGAAAGGATCACTCAAGTTCTACATATATTCGACAAAGGATAGAACAGAGAGACAAGAAGAGACTGGATATTTGGCACGATTATATCGAACCACGACCAAAAAGCCAGCACAACACGTTACTAAAAGCATCTAATGCACAGCTGTCATCTAAAAGAACAAGTTGTTCTAACTAGTGCAGGACTCACTGAATAAGACAATCGTCGTATACCAATAAATTTGCGCGGTTAAGAAATGTCAAACTTCCTACATCGGTATGGGAATACAACTCCAAAAGAGTTACAGAACCACCCCTTGATCTGCACCATCCCCAAACAGACCCTGGACAGCTTCAGGAAATAACTGAGCTCGGAATCTCTGGAGGCAAACTTCCATTACCCTGATGGTTCCTAACCGTGTGGAGGACCGTCTACCCGATTCACAAGTCATCTCTTTATACCGACACGCCCTGGAATCATCAAGGGCTCCCGCCCCTCTTACGGATCCGGAAGAAGGTTTACATTAACAACGCTTGCCAAAACGATAAACCTGAACCAACTACACTAGAGGAGATATGAGCCCCGCAAACAGTTTACGTTGGATGAAATATTCCAGGAAACTGGAAGAAGAAGAAGAAATGCAGCATAAGAAGATTATGAAAGGAATAGCTCTTTGACACTACAGTAACACCGCCGTACTGTATGTACTACTGTATATCATTCAAGATGGAATGGACAAGAATAGAATAAGTAAACCTCTCCTCTCCAGTACTTAATGAAACGAGTACAGACAATGACAATCATTATCATAAGATAAAGAGAGAGAGAGAAATAATATTACAAATTAAATATACAACTTGAGCTGAAATAACCTTATTCCAGTGAATAAGTAAATGACGTAGGGATTATAGACATGAAATAGAACGCATGAGCAGGTAGCATGATTATACAACTCCCATTTGAGAGAGAGAGAGAGAGAGAGAGAGAGAGAGAGAGAGAGAGAGAGAGAGAGAGAGAGAAAGGATCAGTTATATATATATATTTATATATATATATATATATATATATATATGTATATATATATATATATATATATATATATATATATATATATATATATATATATATATATAATCATTCTATTTCCCTAAAAGGAGAAAACACAGATGATTGTTGAATTTGTGAATTAACTGATAAATCCAAGTCAAAACCTAATAATAATACTGCTGCCATTCTTTACAAGTGTACAGGATTCACACACAAAGACACTTGTCAAAACAGAGGTCGCTTCTGTAAATAAACCCTAATGATAATTCAAACAAATCTAGAAAAAGAATATTTGTTAAATAAACGTCCCTTAAATATACGCAGTATCTATGCGTGCAAAGAATTATTATTTGATTGTATTTAACATTTGAACCTTGTTTTCTGTCTAACACAACATTGGTTACCTTATGTAGCCTTATGAATTTCATCTGGTTACAGTGGAAAAAAAAAAAAAAAAACTTAAATTCGACAATTTCTCGCTATGCAGGAAGTTTGGTACTGAACACATTAACTCCCTCTTATAAAAACCTATCTCACCATACTGATACTTTTAACCTACTTCACAGATATAACAAATTTTTACATTGAATCAAATTTTCAAATTGTCACTCAAAATCCCTCTCTCTCTCTCTCTCTCTCTCTCTCTCTCTCTCTCTCTCTCTCTCTCTCTCACACACACACACACACACACACACACAGTTCAATTCCAAGACAAAGTAAATATTATTGCTATAGACAAGATGCCTCTTCAGTTTCTACTCTCGATGCCCGGCGGATGATCTTACTGGAATCAGTATGGACTGGCAAGGGGTCCCTTGCCTTAGTTAGATAGGCACTGCGCCTCATAAGGCACTAGCTATCCTTTGATAAATCTAGCTAATGAATCCTGATAATGATAAGAATCATTGTTGTTCAACATAATAACAATCATCTCATTGCATATCTTAACTTACCATTACCAAATACTATAATAATTCCTATATACTAAAGGTAATATTTGATAGGTAGTTTTGCATTCAGATTAGAGTAGAAATTTGTCATATGATATATTGCATTCATATATCTAGTTGGCCACGTGGTCACTTTTTGGTATTCCTCCTAACAAAATTCCCGATAATTATAACTATAAACAAGTTTCCAACTCCATCTATTGGCCTCTGAGAGAAGCTTAGTTATTCTGGTTAACTGCAGGGGAGGAAGGGTGTTAGAAAATTGTCCTATTTGCAATTTTCTCGGAAGTTATACTTTCAAATAAATTTCAGTATTTGCATTTATAATCAATTTCCTAAACTGTTCTGCTGAATACTTATATTAAGGCTAATATGATTGAACTAACGACTCTTTAAGTAAGGCTGACTTTATTTTTCCCCTAAACTAATAATGCATTGGCCCATCATAGGCGAAATGAAGACCCTGATTACCAACAGAATACGATGCAATATAAAAATAATATATAAGTGGCTTGTATGATTATGTATCACGAATCCTAAATTATATTCCTCATATGAATTCTAATAATTGGTGTTGATAAACGAGCTCAATAAATCTCATTTTCTGTGATTAATCGTCTTTTGAGGTTTCATAGGTTGGTACTCCTGACTCCTGCAAGGACACTAAAATAAGGTGTTGGGATGACGTCATCGTAAGTTTTGAGCGGACGAAATAGGGAAAGAATGATTTCATACGTTTAATTAGTGGATTAAACTTTGTCTTAACGTATAATTTTATATGTTTACAGTTAAAACGTATTTATTATATCAATAAATATCTATACAATAAGTAAATAATATCTAAAATGGTACTCAGTGTACAAGAATTTCTACAAATTCGAACTATTTTCGTCAGTGTCGTACAAACTATTTCAAGTTTCGGTTGGTAATATCTTCAAGGATTTCCTAAAGTTGTACACAAGCACGGAATGGACAAATAGCTCAAATTCTTAATTAGAATTAGAAAGTAACTAGAATTTAATTTATTTCTGAATTCTTCACCAGTGTCTCGTAGGAGGCTTCGCCAATTTACCTTTTAAGAAAATAATAAAAACATTGAAGATTGTAGCTTTATTTTTATAATAATAATAATAATAATAATAATAATAATAATAATAATAATAATAATAATAATAATAATAATAATAATAATAATAATAATAATAATAAAAACATCATCTTGTTTCTATGAATAATTTTGAAATGTACCAGAGGTTTTGATATCTTTGTCTGGGATGGTGTGTTAATATAAGGGTTAATATATTGTTTGATATTATCATCATCCCTATTATAGGTTAAGGCAGACAGTTCATTATGTAATTTAACCGTTACATGATCTCACTGTTTAAGATTCATAAAATGTATCAGAAGCTTGAAATAATGGGTTTTAGATAATACGTTTTACTCTCATATATATATATATATATATATATATATATATATATATATATATATATATATATATATATATATAATTTTTTGAGCAGGGATAACTTTACATAGTGAAAGTATTCTACAAATAAAGAAACAGTCAGCAAATTGTATGGCTTACGGAGAACTAGGTCAATTTGGTTTAACAAGGAAAATTGAAAAGAGAATGGTAATCTTTTGGTTAAAGATCAGTCAAGATAAACAGCATAAGTTATCCCACACCATGTATTTACTATTAAGAAAGTTACACGATAGCAATGAATTCAAGTCGAAATATATTGTAAAAATTAAAAGTATTCTAAACAAGTGTGGTCTATCTGATATATGGAGCAACCCATGTGAATTTAATAATAATTGGGTTAGGAAATGTGTTGATCTCGGAATTTGTGATATAGATAAGCACAATTTATTATGTGAAATTAATGATAATGGGTTATGCTCTAACTATAAAGTAGGTTTCCTGATGCTGATAAGAAGCGATACTCGGCTTCCCAAGGGACAAAACCATGCCCAATGTGTAATACCCAGGAACAGGCTGATGAGTACCACTATACTCGGGTATGTCCTTACCTTAGCAGCCTCAGAGAATTATATATAAAAAGGTATTATTACACTAGACCAAATAGTATAAAGTTTAGTCAATTGTTTAAAATAGAAAATAAGAGAGAATTGTGCAATCTAGCAAAATTGGTAAAAATAATAATGGAACAGTTTTAGTTATATAGCATTAGTTTTTTTATCTAGTCCATATGGGCTCATGTCCCCATTATACATGGCATATATGGGTATACGGATATATAAACAGTATTGTATAGATATGTGAATAGAAGCATTTTTGCTTCTTTTCACTGCCATCTTGTACTATTATTGTAAGTCGATTTATAATTTTGCATATTTTGTAATGTACTCTCATACCCTGAGAGGGGTCGCTAGAGTTAATAAAATCCTTAATCCTTAATCCTCCTTAATCCTCAATTCTTAATCCTTAATCCTTACTGTTTTGTCTTTTCTTCCACAATCAGGTTTAATACTTCTTTTTTTTTTTATTTGTTTCACTAAATAAAAATTACTATTTTCTTTGGGTCTTCGTCGTATGGTTGTTGTAGATCAATTATTTCATTCCTTTCTTTTCTATATTCCTGGCAAAACTACAAAAAGTTTATCAAATCTTCCTCCTCATTTTCACAAAAATTACAGTTTATATTCCCTCCAATGTGTCTATCTACAATATTTAGTTTTAACGTATTAGTTCTTGCTCTAAAAAATATCACTGAAGCAAATGTATTGTCATAAAATAATTCTTCTTTAATTTCTTTCTTCCACGTTCTATATATTTCTAAGCTCACTTTACTTTCTATTCCTTCTTTCCACTTTTCAGTGTCCCACTTTCTGGTTTCCGATTCTATTTCAGCCTGTAGTATGAAGATATAGTCTTCTTTTCTACCTCCTTATTATCTTCCTCATTCGTGAGTCAAAGAAGAGAAAAATATAGGAATTTGTATGACAAAGGTATGAAATTTAGATATCAAATTGAAAGGCAGTTTATAGATATCATTCAAAACTATAAGAATACTAAAGGGGCACTCAGTAGAGCACAGATCTCGGCCGCGGTAGCTTATTTCTCGACCTTTTTCTTGACCGTGACCTTTGACCTTGACCTTCCAAAATTTAATAATTTCAACTTTTTACAAAAACAATTAATCCCTGAAAGTTTCATTACTCTGCGATTAAAATCGTGGTCAGGAAGCTGTTCACAAACAAATAAACACACACATATATGGGGCTGAAAATATAACATCCTTCCAGCTTCGTTGATGGAGGTAAAAACGTTATATATATATATATATATATATATATATATATATATATATATATATATATATATATATATATATATATATATGTATATGTATATATATATATATATATATATATATATATATATATATATATATATATATATATATATATATATATATATATATATATATATATATATATATATATATGTATATATATACAGTATATACTGTATATACATATGTATATATATATATATATATATATATATATATATATATATATATATATATATATATGTAATATTTAGAATAGTAATATTACATGTTTAAAACAAATGACGTAATATGTCATGTTGGTTGGAAGAGCTGGCCGTGAGATTTGCTATGGTCAACTCAAATTGTGTACAGGATGTAAGATGCTAAGTTGTCATTCTTTCTTAGTGTCAACACATTGCCTCTTCGTGTGAAAGTTTGTGACGTCACCGGATGCAGGTGTCTTCCGATTCCGTCACTTATCCAAATTAGAGCGAGTGTACGATTTTTGGGATATCAGTAATTTGTTCAGTTCTTATCTAAACTTCACCAGAATTGGTCATGTGGACCAACACAGCTTCCTCCAGTGATGGAGATGTTTAACTCAGTTGTTTATATACAATAAAACTTAAAAACCACTAAGATGTGTTCAATAAACCATTTAAATACATCTGAAAACAACTCATACTCAAATGTGTGCTTAAGACAGTAGCACACCAATAAATGGTGGCAGCGCTTAAACTCAAAGACAGCGGTTAAACTCTAAGAATTAGAGAAATATCTTCAAGACTTCAAAATAAATAGCTGTAAAACCAGAGATATATCTTCAAGACTTCAACATAAAAGCTGTGAAACCAGAGAATGATCTTCAAGACTTCAAAATAAAACTATCTACAAGAATCTACAATTTTGACTAAGTCCAACGAAAATGCTAACACCAACATATGTTAGTATACAAATAGAATCTTCAATCAACATCCTAGGAAACCCAAGGACTGGCATTCAACTATTGCAAAACATATCCAGGAAGACCTACATTCTACAAGAAACTAGAACGAGACATCGCTAACAAAACATCAAGAGAGAGAGAGAGAGAGAGACGACTCGACTTCATATATAAGCTAAGTACAAAGATTTTGTATTCATTTCAGTTTGTGCAGTGAAGTGTAGTTATCACAAGTCGTTAGTCAATTATTACTGGGGTGAGTGAATTCCTAAACTTTGTTATAAGAAACTCCGAATTCTCATTTAGAATTTTTCTTTCTTTGTGCTAATTCCTTTTTCTTTCATAAACTCTTGGGGGGAAATGTATTGGGATTAGTAACATTGTTGGGGGAATTTTATTATACATATGCGTTTACGCAGTGGGCGTCTGTACTCATATAGATATTTTGATAGGATTGAAAGGGGTCAAAGAGATAGAAAAAAAAAGAATACAGCAGTCATGGCTCCTCCTGTCAGCCCTACCCCTGGACCTAGTGGTGTAGGCCAGGCTAATCCTCCTCCAATTGTGACGCTTGTAAATGCCAGGTCAGCAATCCTTCCTTTTCAAGGCCGTGTCAACGGGTTCTTGCCACAAAATGTGGAGTCATGGATTTCATCCGTTGATGCCCATTTAAATGCCAAACAAATCGTAGATCCTTTTGTACAATTACAAGAAGCTAAAAGTTTTATAGATTTTTCTAAGGGGGATGCGAGTGCGTATTTAAGAGGTGTTTCATTTCAGGAAGCAGTTACTTGGGATGATTTCAAAGTTAGGTTACGCGCGATCTATGGGGGTGAGGAAGCTTTGGATGTAGTGTTAACGTTACGAAATACACTTAATCAAGCCACTATGAATCGGCTTAATGTTGTTGAGAGAGCAGCTCTCATAGCTGATAGGCTTAACGAATATCAGGACATTTTAGGTAATTCCACTTGGGTTACTAACGATAATATCTCCGTGAAAGATTTTTTACGATTAATGTATTTAACTTGCATGACACTTATGTTGCCTGAAGTTTTAGTGCGGTGCTTTGATAAGAAGTTAATGCCTGCAAGTACGGAATTGGATGTCTATAAACAGATAAAGAAGCACATGTCCAAGTGTCCAGATCTCGATCCCGTGTTAACTCAAGTTTTTGCTAAGAATGAAACAAAACCACAAACAGTGAACGTAATTAATAATCCAGTAGCGGGAGTGACGTGTTACAACTGCAAACGTCAAGGTCACATAAGCGCAGACTGTAGAACGAAATTTTGTTCAGTTCACAACACAGGATCACATTCTTATAGTCAATGTTACGCGCGTAAGACACAACAATATCCTAGAAATACACAGTCAATTCCACAGTCAGTTCCATATGGAAATAAAAAGAAAAATCCTCATTTTAACAATAAGAAGAAACAACAAAATGTCAATGCAGTTCAGAGTCCGAAACAAACAAACACTTCTTCAAATATCGCTGAGCCTGGGCCGTCAAACCAGACCTCGCAAAGTCAGCCTAATTTTCAGAATGTGCAGAGCAAAGCAAATACCACATAGTTAACTCTAGAGGGGAAGAGAGTGATGTTGGGTCAAGGTCATTTATGTCAACATCAATAGTATTGAATAATCAATTTAATGTTTTATCAGATAATTGTGAGACAATAGATTTTCCTATGAAACACACGGCCGAATTAAGTAAAACAGTGCATGCTCCCGTAGATTTGCAACGAATTCATACAATAATAAGCCAAAATGAGTTACGGCCAACCTTATATGCTGTAAATTTAGAACACAAATCCTTTACGTTATTTTTTGACTCTGGTAGTCCACGTAATATTATGGATTTGAAGACGCATCATTTGTTGTTTTCGAACTTTCCGATTGAAAAATCAGGAATCAGACTTTCAGGTATAGGAAATAATGAATTAAACGTCATAGGCATAACTCATATTCAGTTCAGAGTCGGTAATCGCACGTTTGCCGATACATTTGTTGTTGTGAAAAACATTAATATGTATCCAGCTGTAATTATAGGATACCCATCTATGGGAAATCAAAACATTATCTTAGCTCCTGCAAAGCACGGCGTGTATATCAAAGGGAAATTCTATAAGTCTTCTAATACTTTAAAGTCAGTTTTGGATAAAAAGGAGACGACAAATGTAACCGTAACGTACGTTGAAGAACCAATAACTTGTCTCACTAATAAAGAAATAATACACGCGACCCAGCAGAATTCTCGTTCACCCGTAATATCATCTTGCACGCAATATATCGAACCAAACATACCTTCGAATTTAATAGTGCAAATAAAGAAAACACTACCGGGATCTGAAATATTAATCCTTTCCGATACTTTGAAAACCAACGGATTGTCTGTCACACAAGCTATTTATACAGTAGGCTCACATCAGCAATGTAATATCGAAGTCTGTAATCATTTAAATAACACTTTAGTAATTCACAAAAATCAACATATCTTGGATGTAGAAGTTTATAAACATCGTATTCTTACCGTTGCTGAAATCAATCACTCTAAATCAGTTGCGGATGAATCCCTTTTACGATCTATTAAAAATAAAATCAGTAAGGACATTCAAGACGAAGAAATTCAGCAGAAAATTTTTGAACTTTTAAATAAATATACAGATGTCTTTTCCACTACGGATGGATCCTTAGGAAAAACAGATGTGATCGAGCATCAAATAAGGTTAAAAGACAAACAGAAAATTATATATGTACCCTCGTACAGACTCCCTATGAAATTCCAGAATGAAATAAATGATGAAGTAGGTAAAATGTTAGAGGAAGGAGTCATTAGAAAATCAAATAGCCCTTATAATTTTCCTTTAATAGTTGTACCGAAAAAAGATCGAACATGGCGTATCTGCGTCGACTTTCGTCGTCTAAACGAGGAAACGATCCCTGATCGATTCCCAGTGCCATGTACTGACGATATTTTGTCTTTGTTAGGTCAGAATAAATATTTTACCAGTTTGGACTTACTTAAAGGCTTTCACCAGATATCATTAGAAGAAGATAGTATCCCATACACAGCCTTCAGCACAGCCAGGGGACATTATGAATTTTTACGGATGCCTTTTGGTTTACGTTGTGCTCCTATAACATTTACAAGAATGATTAACATAGTGTTTGGAGACTTGTTAGGGGATATATTGCATGCCTATATGGATGATCTTGTAATCTTTTCCAACACCTTAGAGGAACATCTACGTAAGTTAGAACTAGTACTACAGAGATTAAGACAACATAACTTAAGGGTAAAGATTAGTAAGTGTGAATTTTTCAAAACAGAATTAATATATTTGGGTTTCATGGTGTCAAGCCAAGGTCTTAAAGTAGTCCATGATAAGGTGTCGGCTATACGTAATTTTCCCATACCTACTAATGTCAAGGGAATACAGCAATTTCTGGGTTGTAGTGGATATTACAGGCGTTTTATACGCAACTATTCAATAATAGCCGCTCCTTTAACTGATCTTACGAAGAAGGGCGTAGATTTCATATGGTCTGAGCAACATCAACAGGCGTTTAATACTTTGAAAGATGAACTGTGTAGTTCTCCTATCTTAAAATTTCCTGACTTCGGTAAGGAATTCTTCATTGCAACAGACGCCTCAGACTTAGGAGTAGGAGGGGTATTGCTTCAGCAATATGATAAACAGTTTTTCCCGATAGCTTTCTATTCTCGAAAATTGAGAACTTCCGAAAGTAAGTATGCAGTAATAGACAAGGAAGGACTAGCTATTGTTAATTCGCTAGTGCATTTTAAGTTCATAATTTACGGTTATCCCGTTAAGGTTCTTACTGACCATAAACCACTAACAGAGTTCTTTAAAGGCTTCAATCACAGCCCTAAACGAACTCGGTGGCATTTAATCATTCAAGATTTTGGCGCGAGAATCGGGTATTTACCTGGGAAAGCAAATATCATTGCGGATGCATTATCACGCAACCCCGTGTCATCTTGTACGGAGTCTTTAGCTGAATTAATAGATATATCAACATCCATGCCTATTGTAAAAACAATATCTGAACAAGAAGATTTAGGCTGGAGTGCTGAATTGTTACAGACTGAGCAAAGAAAAGATCAGAAAATAGAAACAATTATAAATGCTTTGAAAGGCAATCATAAAGAAAAAGAATATATAAAGTATAAGCAGCAGAATTATGTAATCAAAGATAATATTCTGTGTAGGACTGTGACAAGGAAAACCCGCAATACACCACATGTAACTAACGACCAGGTAGTAGTACCAAACTCACTTGTTTCCACTGTCCTGAATTGGTTGCATTCAAATCCATTACATGGACACCCTGGGTTCTCATTAATGTCACAGAAAGCCAAATCATTGTTTTATTGGCATACAATGCTTACAGATATAAAAAGACACATAGCTAATTGTCGCACATGTCAGGAAAACAAAGGGCATACGAAAACACCTGTTAGCTTAGGAGCTTATCCTGTTCCCAATCAACCCTTTGAAAGAATACATTTAGATTTGTTAACAGGATTTTACGAGTCAGACAGAGGGAATAAGCACCTCTTAGTAATTATAGATGCTTTAACTCGATATACAGAACTAATAGCGCTTAAAACTAAAACTGCGATTGAATGCGCTAGGAAGTTTTACGAGTGTTACATTTGTAAACATGGAATTCCACACATGATAATCTCAGACTCGGGTGGTGAATTTAATAATCACTTTCTTATCTCATTGTGTGAATTCCTCAACATAAAGAAGGTTAATACCATGATATATCACCCAGAGTCGAATGGGCTAGTGGAAAGAGCAAATAGGAAGATATTAAATATATTAAGGGTAACACTAGGGGGATCAGACCCCAACTGGGATATTGCAATACCGGCGGCACTGAGTACTCTGAATCATTCATATCATATATCAATTAAAATGTCACCGCATGAAGCATTGTATGGTACCCCAGTTAGAACACCTTTCCATGTATTAACGCCTACAACTAATCTATCAAATCCTTTAAAAGAATGTATAAATGCAAGTATAAGTCGATATGATATCCTTCGAAAGAATTTAGAAGAATCACAAATCATAATGAAAAGGAATCATGATAAAATAGCGAAACCAACTAAAACATATACCGTGGGTGATAACATCTATATTCAAATCAATGTCAGAAAAGGGCTCAACTATAAACTAACACCTAAGTTTGAAGGCCCATTTAACATTTTGGAAACATTAACGGCCAATAGGTTTAGAATTCAAAACGTAGCCCAACCCACGGATGAGAGAATAGTACCATTGTCTCACATAAGAAATTAAAAAGAAGTGAGGAAAAATTTTAATTTTTGTAACTAAAAAGTTTTCTTTTTAATACAGGAGTAATTACATATATTTTTTCTCGTTACAGGTTTCCAAGATGAATTTTTTGTTGTTGGGAGTGATATTGTTCGCTCAGACATTTTTTTCGTATGGGATGAGTTCTAAGACTAAGAATATATATTTTAAATATGGAAATATAGTTGAAAGACAAGAAGACATTTTTATTACGTCAACCAACGTAATTGTCGAAGTGCATATGCAAGCAATTTTTCTTCAAGAGAATGATGTCACTAGCTTAAGAACCGCCATTTCAAGGTTTTCTGCATCATTGGATGAGTTGCATAGGAGACATTTTCATTTGACTACTAAGAGTTTGCTTGGATCAACATTAAAAGTTGCAGAGATGCTATCTGATGACTTAAAAAATAAGACTGGAGAGACAGGATCTTTGGCTTATGACCTTTTGATGTGGACTGTAGGACACGAACAAAAAGAAAGACGGAATCCGTTCATTTATGCTGCATTAAGCATCTTTGGGTCTGTTGCAAGTTTAGGTTTAGGACTTTCCAATCGTCTTAAAATTAGTAATCAAAATAAGAAAATTGAGTTCTTGACTCATAAAGATGAATTGATTATGTCAGAACTAAGGGATCAGTTAGCTTCAATCAATAAAATTATGGATTTGTTAAATGAACATTCAGATAATATCGTTCAAATTATGGAAGTACAGGATTTGTTAGCAACATTAACGTATTATGATTCAAAGATAGATCACATACATAACAGAATTGCACATTTCATTGAGAAATCCAAGGATTATGTAGAAGCTATCACGTTAGCAACTAAAGGTGTATTGTCGCCCCATTTGTTGCCTATACGTTACTTAAAATTGGTTCTGGAGAACACTAGGGATAAACTAGGCTATGTTCCTTTGTTAGACGAACATAGGTTAGAATTTTATTACAGCCTAATTACAGTAAACGTAGATAATAACAAGGTTAGGATTACAATTCCCTTTGATTCTTCTGATGCCTGGCAATCTTACAGGATATCACCATTTCCGACTTTCATGACGAATCACTCAAATCCAGTAATATCCAGTTTGACAGGACACGTATTGATTTCCCCAGACAAGGAAACATATACGGTCATTAAAGACTTAAATCAATTAACTCACTGTTCAGACGCAATGGATAGAAAAATATGTACAGCTGACTCATTTGAATTCCGTAAAAACTTGATGGATTCATGCGAGTTAGGTATAGTGCTAGACGGTGCTCTCTCCCATACAAGTGAAAATTGTCTGGATAAGCTTTATCCCTTTGACAATAAAGAATTCAATTGCAGACTAAATAATGGCTCGTGGATACGATACGACAAGGACGGCTTCAATGTATCATGCCCTGACGGATCCACATCATTCAACCACATCTTCGTCGCAGCAGATGGCTGTATCGGGACTTCCCCGAATTCCATGGTGACTGGCCTACGGACAATCATCAGAGAACGTGCTTACTTCGCGAACTTCACGTGGACCTCTACAACGCCCGCACTTCCTCTCCCCTATAAAGGAAGTGTGGCGAAACGCTTAATGAAACTTACCGAAAAGGACCACCTGTCGCCGACTTACAAAGAGATTCTTCACCCTATATTACTAGCAGGTTTAATTGTAACGGCGTTGATTTTTATCGCCGTGAACATCCTTGTTTGGCGTAGGTTACGGCACAGCAAGCAGCTACAAAGGAACGAGTTGAATAGCCCTGACAATACCCCTTACTTGATCCAGTTCAAAGCTGTATGAGTGGCCACCTCATTCGCTAAGGGAGTAATTTGTCAGGATGATGTTTGTATGAAAAGCTGACTAGTACGCTAGTAATATGTAATTAAAGAAATTCTCTACATTTGCATTGTTAAAAATACATTTAAAATAACATTTAAAAAAAAATAAATAAAATAAAAAAGGATATAAATCATTTTTTCTCTCGGCATCTAATAAAAATATATAAGCCGGAATGTTAAAAAAGAAAAGAGAAAAAAAAAAAAAAGAAAAAAATATAAGATATATAACAGAATCTATGGGCATCTAATAAAATGTATCAGCCCTATATACAAATATATATATATATATGTACGAAACCGTGGTACGTGTACGTACCAGGAATTTGTATTTGTGCACTAAAAATTGAGTATCTTGTTTCTGACAAATGTAACAATTATTCTTTATCAAGTTACCGAATCATTTGTAAGTCAGAATTTGTTTTGTTTTTTGGTACCATGTAATCATTTGCTAGCAATGTACCATATATATGATCTTGGTTTTATCATGCATTTTTCTTTTTGCTTTGGTAATATCTTTTTTGTATGCATTATTGTTCTTATTTTTGATGTGCCTATTTGGACATTCGTCCTCAGTTGGATATAGCTAGTTTTGGACAAAGAATGATACGTATGTCCAGTCACACCTAATAACCATGTTTCGGCTTGTTGTTAAATTTTTGTAAAAAAATTGAGATAGCTGGCCGAGCTTATGTAATATTTAGAATAGTAATATTACATGTTTAAAACAAATGACGTAATATGTCATGTTGGTTGGAAGAGCTGGCCGTGAGATTTGCTATGGTCAACTCAAATTGTGTACAGGATGTAAGATGCTAAGTTGTCATTCTTTCTTAGTGTCAACACATTGCCTCTTCGTGTGAAAGTTTGTGACGTCACCGGATGCAGGTGTCTTCCGATTCCGTCACTTATCCAAATTAGAGCGAGTGTACGATTTTTGGGATATCAGTAATTTGTTCAGTTCTTATCTAAAACTTCACCAGAATTGGTCATGTGGACCAACACAGCTTCCTCCAGTGATGGAGATGTTTAACTCAGTTGTTTATATACAATAAAACTTAAAAACCACTAAGATGTGTTCAATAAACCATTTAAATACATCTGAAAACAACTCATACTCAAATGTGTGCTTAAGACAGTAGCACACCAATATATATATATATATATATGTATATATATACTGTATATACATATGTATATATATATATATATATACTATATATATATATATACAGTATATAATGTATACATATGTATATGTATATGTGTATATATATATATATATACTATATAATATATATATATATATATATATATATTATATTATACAGTATATACTGTATATATAGATATATATATATGTATATTCATATATATATATATATATATATATATATATTATATATATATATATACATATATATATATATATATATGATAAATTTTGCACATTTTTACGTGTTTTTTCATATTCAAATAAGCCATATATATTTTTTGATATAATTAATGTCTGGATTCTCTTAACGACCTCGGGATCAGAGCCCCAGGCGAAATCACACAAAGACAAGAGCTTGGCTCCGGGCCGGGAATCGAACCCTGGTCGGCAAGTTTATGTAGACAGTGACTAACCCACTTGGGCCAAGTGGGTTAGTCACTGTCTATATAAGCTTGCCGACCAGGGTTCGATTCCCGGCCGGAGCCAAGCTCTTGTCTTTGTGTGATTTCGCCTGGGGCTCTGATCCCGAGGTCGTTAAGAGAATCCAGACATTAACCCTTTTACCCCCAGGCTATTTGGAAATTTCCAACCCTTAACCCCCAGGGGGTTAATTTTTTTCCAGCACATTTTGCAGTACATTTTTTTTTCAAATTGCTCTAACAGCCTTAATTTTTGTCATAGAGAGGTCAGGTTGGTCTCATTCTCTTGGAAAATGCATGAATTTCTACGAAAAATTATCAAAAAATATGCCAGTACGTCCTTTGGGGGTAAAAGGGTTAATATATCAAAAATATATGGCTTATTTGAATATATATATATAAATATATATATATTATATATATATATATATATATATATATATATATATGTATATGTATATATATATATATATAATTATATATTTATATATTAGTGTGTGTGTGTATATATAATCATATATATATAGAATATATATATAGTATATATATATTATATATATTCATTATATATATACTATATTGTATTATATATATATATATATATATATATAATATAATATATATATATATATTATATACTATATATATTATATATAATATGTATATATAATATATATCTATATATATATATATTATATATATATATATTATAAGTATATATATATATAATAGTATATATATATTATTATTTTTTTGGAGTGGATTTTTTTCATTATCCTT